>NC_092506.1:41774056-42076329 GCF_047511675.1 Marmota flaviventris | reverse complement strand
TTCTTAATCAGAGTGAATTGGATGAGTAAAGAGACAGGTATACAGGCCAATGTGAAAAAAAAATAGCAGAGGAAGTCTGGTTCTGGACTGGTTTGAAGGAAGTGGCAGCTTCTCCATCCTGTGGTGTTAGACTTGACTTTGTTTCTACAACCTTCCAATAATTTCATGAACCCATAATGACAATATATTTATTTCTCCTTAGCCTGGCTGTGATATATTCTGTGACTTGCTACTAAAAATCCTAACAATTTTGGTATTAAAACATTGACCAATTTCTGGGTTCATGATGCCCGGGAGTACTCCATTGTGTTACCTCTCTTGTTTTATCACTGGAGCAAAAAAAAAAAAAAAAAAAAAAAATCAGTCAGCAAAAAAAAAAAAAAATTTCCTTCTGTTCTCCATCTGCATTCATTCAAACTCTTGCTGTTGTCTTTGTCATTCTGTGAACTATCTTCTTTCAACCCATAATAAAGTAAACTAGAGAAAATATTCACGTTTTTAACTTGCTTTATTTTAGGTTCTTGAAATTAGAGCTAGGGAAAAGATATACCACATGTAAAACAAGAGAGAGATTCTTGGGAACAATGATGGGGGAGTCTATAAGGGTACAGAAAAAAGGCGGTTCAGATGAGAGGCCGCCCCTAGACCCAGGATGTGAGGGGAATGGGAAGAGATGTCTCAGAATCAGAGCATGCCCATGAGAATGCAGGCCATGTCAAGCAAGTGTTTGCATCAAGTCTCAAGGTACTTTGCAAGTAGGAACTGACAAATCTGAAGCACAGCTTTCACAGTAATTTGGGACTTGACTTTAATAACTTGATAGTACAAATCCTAGAGCCTCCCTATCTGAACTGCTTTTCCTTATGTTATCCTCTGGTATTCTAAATCTATTTCACTCTCATTGGCTTTTAAATTTCATTTATTTTCTGTATAATTTATTTTACATTTAAAATTTTTAAATGGTATTTTAAAACAGCTTAATGGAGTTCTGCTGAGTACACATTTCAATCAATTTTGACAAACATATACATACCCATAACCACATCCCAGGCAAAATCTATATTTTCACCACTCCAGAAAGCTTTTTCATATCACTTTCTAGTTAGTCCATTCTCCACTGCTAAATGAAGTGTTTACTATCTTTATTTCCAACACCAAAAGATAGATTCCTCTATTCTAAAACTTTACATGGGTGAAATTATACAGCATGTATTCATATCTTTGGGCTTTATTTTTTTTGTAAGTAACATGTTTTTGAGGTATATTAAGGCTTTTGTATGTATCCTAATTTGTTCCTTTTAGTGTTCCTTTTAGATTCTATTCTAACATCATGAATTTTCCCTCCCTTCCTCCTT
Source organism: Marmota flaviventris (assembly GCF_047511675.1). Classification (NCBI taxonomy): domain Eukaryota; kingdom Metazoa; phylum Chordata; class Mammalia; order Rodentia; family Sciuridae; genus Marmota; species Marmota flaviventris. The sequence goes on along the minus strand of NC_092506.1, from coordinate 42,074,974 downwards.
CTTTTCTTCCCTCTTTCTTTCTTCTCTCTTCCTCCCCATTCCTCCGCTCTTCATTTCTTTCTTCAATACTGAGCATTGAAACTAGGGACTTACACATGCTATATAAATACTTTACCACTAATCTCCACCCCTAGACCTATATAATGACTTTTAAATCTGTTTTTTTTTTTTTAATGGAAAACTGGGTTCCTTTTTCTGATTCCATGTACAGACAGTGCTTAACTTCTGATTGTTCAACTGGATAATCTTTTAATGATGGTGTGAAGCAAGACAATTAGTAGAGATCATACTTCAGTGTTGTGGATTGGTCTTTTCCCAGACTAGTGATATGTGCTGTGGTACTCTTTTGTGATGCTGTGCAGTAGCTCCCAAGCAGAAATGTGACTAGGATGGTAAATCATGGACACTGTGCAGTGCACTGAGTTCCCCATGTTTTTTTTTTTTTTTTTTGATATTGTGTCCCTCCCACTGTATCTATGAAACTCCCATCTCTGTGTGTACATGGAATGTTCAACATTGTATTATAAAATAGGCTTTTTATTAAATGATTTTCCAAACTGTAGACTAATGTTAGTGCTGTGAGCACTTTTAAGATGGGCAAAACTAAACTTTGATGTTCAGGTGGTGAGGGGCATTAGATGCATTTTTTACATGAAATTTTCAAATTATGATGATTTTATTAGGGTTTAATCCCACCATAACTTGAGAAACATCTGTACTACATTTTATGATTGTTGATCAGATTTTCCTGCTTCTTTGCATGTTTCATAAATTTTATTTTACACCAAGTAACTGTGGAGACTTAAGTAAAATATTTTGTTTTGTTTATTTCTGTTTTCGTTTATCACCGTTTTCTGGCATGTAGGGTGAGAGGCTGTTCATTCCAGAGTTAAACTGGGCTGGGCCATCTTTTTTTTTTCAGTACTGAGAATTGAACTCTGAGCCCTCTACCACTGAGCTATGTCCTCAACCCCTCCCCCATGAATTGCTCTAACTGCCCTTAAACTTGCTATCCTCCTGCCTCAGCTTCCTGAGTCACTGGGATTATAGGTGCGTACTTTGCTTGGACTATCCTTTTTTTTTTTTTAATGTTTTTTTTTTTTTTGTTATCTCCTGGACCACACCTGTACCTAGCTCAGCCTCTAGCCTCAAATGTTGCTCTTACCTTGTTAGTATTTAAGGTGAAAATTATGTGCTCATGTCAGGCAATTTTGCTTTTGTTGGAATTAGACTCTGGTGCATAGTTTCAACTTGAAAACTATAAAAATATGCACAAGTATCTGATTTCTTTGACTTTTCACAGCCGCTTTCTCAGCAGAATTTTAGGATATGTGTGTTTGTTGAAGAGAGAATGGTGAGGATGTTTGGGCTTCTTCTAGGAGGCAGCCCATCCCAACAGCTCACACTTTAAACTAGTGCTTGGTGTATCTTTGGTAAATCCCAGATAATGATCTGCCAAACTGAGCCCAGCCTAAGCATTCCTGGTCATCAGGCATGACTGAGTGGATTCCTGCATATCTAGGACAGTTTTATTTCTCATGGGAATCTAGTTCTTTAAGCTTCCTTGCATTTATTAGTTTTCACTAATACCACAGAAAAGTATAATTTTGATTTTTCAGTGCTTTTCTTATTTTTCTTCTCTATGTACAATAGCTTTAAAAATGTATTTATTTTTTATATCTAAAACTTTGTACCTTTTGCCCCACATCTCTTTCTTTCCCCTTACCCTAGACTCTATGTATTTGACTATTTTATATTTGACACATAAGTGAGATCATGTAGTATTTATGGTTCTATGTCTAGTTTAGTTTACTTAGCATAACATCCTTCAGGTTCAGTCATGTCATTACAAACGGTTTTCCTTATTTTGAAAAGCAGAATAATATACTGTTGTATATAAACACCACATTTTAAATCCATTTGTTGACCAGTAGACACTTAGGTTGTTTCCACATCTTTGCTGTAGTAAAGTAATGCTTCAATGAGGATTGGAGTGCAGATGTCTTTTTAAGATCCAGATTTCAATTCCTTTGGATGTATATTCAGAATCATGGTATCAAATCATAATCCTCTGTGCAATTTTAAAAGGAAACCTCATATTGTTTTACATTGGGACTGCACCAATTTAAGTTCTCAAAAACACTCTGAAAGTGTTCCCTTTTGTTCATTTTCTTGTTATGCTCGAATTCGGGACCCCCAAAAGACCACCAGAGACCAAGATGGATGTAAACAGCAAAGAGGTGTGTATTGCAAGCTAGCTGGGTCCTCCGCGCGTGCACACACAGCAACTGGTGACGCTGAGAGGCCCTAGACCAGGGTTTGCAGCAGTTTTATACATTCTTTGGAGAAGGTAGGGACCCCCACATACATCATAGCATCTCTTAACAAATCATCACACACTTCGGGAAAATCAAATAACAACTCTAAAACATGATTAGCACATTCACTGGCGGGAACAAGTTGGGTAGGGGTGATTGGTTACTACAAGAGGGGGATTCGTTTGAACTGATTGGTTTAAGCCAAGAGGGGTGTACGTGCTGAACTACATGGTTTCCCAACACTTTATCAACCACCATAAACTACTGGGAGGGTCATCTGGCATCCCAGGTATTTCCCTGTCTCATGCTGATTGGTGGCTGCTAGGGGGTTGCTATGGATCCCCACCCAGCCTGACTGAGTCAGGGACACCTGGCGCAGCAGATCTCTCCTGTTATTTGTAGATAAACAACTTAGCAGGATGGGAATGTGCCTAGGAGTGCTCTGTGGGTCTTTCCAAGGACAAAGGTGATGTCCCTTCCTTGGACAGGCTTTGCTCTGAGGTAGAGGCTGGTTTTTCATTCTCAACATACTTGACATCTTTCTCTCGCCTTCCTTCCTTAATCCCATTCTTCCTTTATTCCTCTTTTTTTCTCCCTTATTATTTTTATTTTATTATTTATTTATTTATTTGGGGGGTGGGACACCAGGGATTGAACTCAGGGGCACTCAACCACTGAGCCACATCCTCAGCCCTATTTTGTATTTTATTCAGAGACAGGGTCTCACTGAGTTGCTTAGCACCTCGCTTTTGCTGAGGCTGGCTTTGAAATCACGATTCTCCTGTCTCTGCCTCCCAAGCCACTGAGATTACAAGCATGCACTACTGGCTGGCCCTCCCTTATTATTTTTGAAACAATAGCCACCATAACAGGTAACAGGTGTGAGTTGGTATCTCATTGTGATTTGGTTGTGTATACCCCTGATGATTAGTGATGATAGGTGGCTTTTATGTATGTTTTGGCCATTTGCACACAGGGTTAGAGAAATGTCTATTCAGGTACTCTGATCATTTTTAAATGATTTGTTTTATTTTATTCACTAGTGAATTGTTTGAATTCTTTATCTATTTTAGATATTAACCACTTATTATATCTGTCTGAAAATATTTTCTCCCATTCTATATGTTGTCTTTTCATTTTATTAATTTTAATTTCTTGTTTACCAAAACAGTATCTTTGTAGATGATTTTGAGTTGGATATAAACATATTTGCATACATTTGGTTTTATTGATTATGATTTGGGTATCATATTTAAGAAATAATTGTCAAGGACAATATCTACAAACTTATTTCTTTTGTTTTTATTCTAGCTGTTTTGTTACTTCAGATTCTTTGTTTTAAGCCTTTAATCCATCCTGAGTTTTTATATACGGTATGAGAGGAGGGTCTCCTTTGATGTTTTGCATGTGGATACCTAATCTTCCTGAAAACATTTCTTAAAGAGACTGTCCTTTGCTGATTGTATATTCTTGACATAACTATTAAAATCAATTGACTTTATATGTATGCATGGGTTTATTATGGGTTATTTATTCCATTTGATATGTTTATATGTATGAGTTCCCCCCCCCCCTTTTTTTTTTGGCAGTACCATACTGTTCGATTAGTCTAACGTTCTAATATATTTTGAAGCAAGAGAATGTGATACCTTCAGTTTTGTTCTTCGTGTTTAAAGTCATTTTGGCTATGTGGAGTCTTTTGTGATTCCAAATTAATTTTAGGAATTTTATTCTATTTTATTCTATTTCTTTCAAAAAATGCTATAGGGATATAGGTTTTCATTAAGCCTATAAGTTCCTTTGAAAAGTATGAATGTTTTAAAAATATTAATTCTTCCAATTCATGGCCATGAATAGTCTTCCATTTATTTGTGTCTTTAAATTTTTAATCAGTATTCATAGTTTTCAGAATCCAATTCTTATACCATATTGTTTAAGTTTACCCTGAGTATTGTAGTTCTTTTTATGCTATTGTAAATACTATTGTTTTCTTATTTCTTTATGGATAAGCCATTGTTAGTATATGGAAATGCAAACATTTTTGTATATTGATTTTTGTATTCTTTGACTTGACTGCCTAAGTATTAGTTCTGACAGATGAGAGCACAGGAGCATGGGTGAGGGCATGTGGATGTGTGTTTACTTTTCTAAGTCTTTTCACTCACAAACAGAGGTACTTTTATTCCTTTTATATTTATACATTTTTTTTAAATTTCTTTTTTTCTGCCTACTTTCTTTGGCTGGGACTTCTAGTACTATAGTGGATAGGAAAATGAGAATACACATCCTTGTCTTGTTTCAGATCTCAGAAGGAAGGAAAGCTTTCAGATTTAAAACATTGAAAACTACATTAGCTGTGGGCTTTTCATAAATGGGCATTATTATGTTGAAGTAAATTTTTGTATGCATGATTTGTTGAGGGTTTTTAAATTATGAAATAGTGTTAAACTTTTTCAAATTCTTTTTCTACATAGACTGAGATGATCATTTATTATCATTCATTCAGTTAATGTGGTTTATTTACATTGATTGAATCTTTTAATATGTTGTTATATTTAGTTGACCAACATTTTGTTGGAGATTTTTCATATCTGTGTTCATTAGGAATATTGGATTGTAGTTTTTCTTTCCTTGCAGTATCTTTGTCTGCCTTTGGTTTCGGGGCATTTTGGGACTTGCAGAACGAGTTTGGAAATACTCCTTATTGCTATGCTTCTCTTGATGCCCCTGGAAAACACAGCTATTCATACACCTATTTAATGTCATAAATATCAATTGTGTCTATTTTAGTAATTCCTTTTTCAAAAAGAGAAGACACGAAAAGTATAAAGAAAAATAGGGAAGAGAATAAAGGGATACAAGAATAAAGGAGGGAATGGAAGGAGGAGGACAGAAGGAAGAAAGGGAGGAAAGAAATATCAACATAAGAGCAGGGATTTTTTTCCATTTTGTTTGTTGCTTTATCTCAGTTCCTAGGACTCAACTTGCATATAGTAAGTACTCAATTATCAGTTGCTTGATAAATATATGAATAAGAAAATGAGTGGATGATGATTAGACATGAACACTTGATGGTTTTTGGTCTACCATAAAAAAATGGTGGGAATACATTATGGAACTCTTCTAAATTTAGTCATCAATAGCTGAAACTTTTATTTTCCTTCTCTAATGGTTAAAAACAAATGAATATTTGTATATGCTTGCTTATATGTGTGGTCTCTGTATATGCAGAACTATTCTAATTCTGGTTGTATTCTCTACTTGAAAATCAATTGAATAATAATTGCCACTGTATAGAGTTTAAAGATGTATATAGGAACAGAAATCATCTTGCTCTTAGGAATGGATTCTGTTTATGGCTGAGTGGAGCTGCAGCTTGTATCCAAATGGTAAGCAACATCTAAAACTAGGAGGAGGGTGTATAAAGAACTCAAAAAACTAGACACCCCAAAAACAAATAACCCAACCAATAAATGGGCCAAGGACCTGAAGAGACACTTCTCAGAAGATGATGTGCAATCAATCAACAAACACATGAAAAAATGTTCATAATCATTATCAATTAGAGAAATGCAAATCAAAATCACTCTAAGATTTCATCTCACTGCATCAGAATGGCAGTTATTATGCATACAAACAACAATAAGTCTTGGCAAGGATGTGGGGAAAAAGGGACACTCACACACTTTTCGTGGGACTGCAAATTGGTGCAGCCAATATGGAAACCAGTATGGAGATTTCTTAGAAAATTGGGAATGGAACCACCATTTGACCAGCAATCCCTCTCCTTGGTCTATACCTAAAGAACTTAAAAACAGCATACTACAGGGACACAGCCACATCAATGTTTATAGCAGTAAGATTCACAATAGCTAAATTGTGGAACTAACCTAGATGCCCTTCAACAGATATGTGGATAAAAATAATGTGGCATATATGCACAATGGAAAACTACTCAGCAATAAAAGAGAATAAAATCATGGCATTTGCAGGTAAATGGATGGAGATAGAGAAGATAATGCTAAGTGAAGTTAGCCAATCCCCAAAAACCAAAGGCCAAACATTTTATTTGGTGTACGAAGTCTGATTCATAGTGGGATAGGGAAGGGGAGCATGGGAGGAATAGATGAACTCTATATAGGGCAGAGGGGTGGGAGGGGAAGGAGGGGATATGGGGTAATTAATGATGGTTGAATGTGATGATTATTATTATCCAAAGTACATGTATGAGGACACGAATTGGTGTGAGTATACTATGTATACAACCAGAGATATGAAAAATTGAGCTCTAAATATGTAATAAGAGTTGTAATGCATCCCACTGTTATATATAAATAAAAATGAATAAATAAGTAAATAAAACCAGGAGGAGAATGCCTGTTTTGGAAAAAGGCATTTGGACCTTCTGCCCGATATTTTCACATTTACATTGTGATACATACAAAAGTTTCAAGTACACCATCAACATTTCATTCTTTTATTCAATAATCACTGAGCTTCCTTGTTAATTCTAGCTCAACTCCTTATGCTGGAGGATGTTCAAATCTTCCAAGTCAATCTCACTCCCAAATTGCAAAGTTTTATCTCAAATGTCTCCATCAAATTTTAAGGCATGTTGTGCTAAACAATTCTTTGTACATTGTGCAACCTCTTCAACTACCTTATCCATAAAGTTTGTGCAAACAAAAAAATCTAACTCAAGGGTTATAATAGTAAGGAAAATTATATACCAGTACTGGCTCATAGTAATTTTACTGATAAATTTTTTTCTCAAGACTTATATCATACAATGTCCTTAGTCATTAGAGATTTAGTAGTTATAAAAAAACAAAGAAAAATTTCTCATAGGGCTTAAATTCTAGGTCCTAATATGGTGATTTTTATTATCATCCCACCATCATCATTCATTGTTTTGAACTTTAAAATCTAAATTCAAGAGTAAAATTTAGAATAAACCAATATAGAATCAGAGAACAAACATGAAAATAAATGCTTTTGTGTAGGAAATATAGACTCCTGGTTGGGATTGCCAGGTTTAAGGGGGTTCCAATATAAAGCTATATAAATTATATGGTGCACACTCCTGCCAAAATCATGATAATTCCTATTTATTGCTTGTCTTTGGACAGTAGGATCCAAAAGTAGCCAAGAAAAAGCCATAGATTATATATCATTGTGACTCTTAACCCCTTTGGAGATCAGAACCTCTAAACCTGGAAATCATAGAGTCACAGTGGTGAATTAACAATGCTTTAATTTAAGTCAACAGAGCAACACAGCATATATACAAGAATTTAAGCCAAATTGTTCTCATGGCCTTTATTTGAGACGTTACTATGACACTGTCTTTCTATTTCCAAATATATCTTATTTTCCTGCTTAGTATATGATGAAATTTAAAATGGAAATTTGAAGTATTATTTATCTGATGTTACATACCTAGAAAAAATATTAAAATATATAGAAATGACATGTATAAAGAAATTATGATAATATTTAAGAAGTATATGTTTTCAGAACAAAAGACCAAACGTGAAACTCCAGACAATGTGGCATCTCCTCCTCCTCTCCCCTTCTCAATCATATTTCCATTGAATTAACCACAATGCATATAATGGGGAGAAGTATTGTACCAAGACTGCTTGGAGTCAAAGATGAGTTTATTCAATACACAAGAAATTGCTAAATGTCGTATAATAGAAATACTGCAGAAGTCCATGGAGACAGATTTATGATTCTCCCTCCTAAGGTGAGGATATGTCTAAGATGTATTTGATAGAAGACCACAGCAGATCTCAAGCAATATCTCCTACAGAGAGAGCATGGACCCTACCTGAAAGCCAACTTTGCAGTGCTGTAAGATCATCCATCTCTTGGATTTCACCTTGTCTAGGCTTTAGCCATGGTTAGATGTTGTCAGGTACATAGGAGAACACCTGTGTTTTGCTTCTGATAGAAACAGTCACATAACAAAGAGTAGGGCCTAGGGTTAGACCCTTTTAAGGAACTGTTCCTACTGTTCCACAGCTGCTGGTTCTCCACATCAATATTTGACTAAATAGCCCCTTTTGTTCTGAATCAAGCAGGTGAAAGACTTTAGCAGAATCTTATACAAGAAATGAATTTAGCTTCTATTTCACTGTAAGGAACTGCAAGGTGAACAGAGATCTGCAAAGTTGTGTAAACAGGGAAAATTTCCAGAAAGATGAAAAGGGTCTACAGTTCAAAGAATCTACTCTGAGATTTTTAAAAACTATACTTATGCTGAAATAAGCTTATTTCGTGGAGTTAATTATTTTTAGAAGGAAAACATTTTAAAAAAAATAGTGGATGCATTTGGAAGATATTGCTAATGGCATATGTTGTCATTGGGCTAGGAGTTTTCTTTATAGCTTTGTGAATGCAACTCCTTTGTCTTAAGATTGTATTTCATAGGAGAAATCTGAGGCCGACCTAATGTTAATATCATTTATTTATTTTTTCTTGGATACATAGGGAATCTTTATCTTCAAAAGTATGAAGATTGACCCAGGCTATATAAAAATGTGCTCCATTCCCTTTTTATTATTTATTTTTAAACTTAATACTAATTTACATATTTAGACTGAAGATTCTTTCATAGTAAAATATTTTTTTTTTCAAATTGACTATCAATTTCATAGTTACTGATGAAATACTAGAGGTTTTCCCTGTAAGATGACAATACCATTTTGCTTGAAACTGTCAGCAGGGCACAGTGGCTCAGGCCTGTAATCCCAGCTGTTCCAGAGGCTGAGGCAGGAGGATCATGAGTTCAAAGCCAGCCTCAGCAAAAGTGAGATGATAAGCAACTCATTGAGATCCTATCTCTGAATAAAATTCATTAATAAGGCTGGGTATGTGGCTCAGTGGTCAAGTGACCCAGAGTTCAATCCCTCATACCCTACCCCAAGAAAAAAACTTAAAAAACTGTTATAGACTTTAAAAAATGAAATAGGATATGAAACAAGTAACTAGCAAATTATCTTTTTTATAATAACTTTTCTAAAATAACAGAATCTTTATTACATATGAGACTTAAGAGTATTCTTATAAATTCAGTAAAGCCAAGTGGAAATTTTTGTAAAATTGTTCAATTTCATGACCGAAATACAATGTGTATCTAAAATAACAGAAACAAAATCACTTTACTATATACTAGCAATAGAAAGTTAAAAGAAATAATCATAAGCCTAACAATAACAGTGAGGAATTCAAATAGTAACAATAGTATGAAACGTGTATTGAAAGCTATAGCTATTTATTAAGAGATTTAAAGACATAATCATATGTCACCCCAGGAAAGAAATCAGGTAAGGACCAAGATAAGGACCAAGAAGCACAAAATTTTAAACCATATTTAAGTTAATTTTTAAATATATTTATACTTAATAAGTCTATAAAGAAACTTATGTGCATGACCAACTATGTGGATTAGTTTTTTTCTATGCAAAAATCAATTTTATTCAACTGCAATTGATATATTTTGTCCTGTTTTATTTTGTTGGCAAGGAGAAAACAATTTTACCTACGTGACTAAACTTCAAGAAAACACTTTAGACCTTTTCATGAAGGAGATTTATTTGAAGGTAAGTAATCAAGTGCAATAGTGATAAAAGAATCATGAACCAATCAATTATCCATAAAGAAAAAGACATATATTTGATACAGTATTTTTAATTTTTACAAATCACTCAGGGAAGCTAGAAAATGTAGTTACATATTCTGAAATAAAATGCAATGTTCTATAAAAATACTATAGTAAAAATTATAAATAGTTCAAGTTGCACTTCTCAAATTGTTGTCTCTCAATTCTAGAGGTCTCTGATGTTCACAAGATTGCAAGATTTAAAAAAATCATAATGATAAAAGTAATTTAAAGCAATATAGACAAAACTGCTGGTGCACCAACAGTATTAGTAGTCTGTGTATTCTTCACTGCAAATTCTACTAGGAAAATGTAAGTTCTTCTAAGATGTACTTGATGAAGCCATAAAAATTATTATTTTATTTGATATAGAACTTTTAATGAGACCTTTAAAATATACTGTTTTGATATATAGTAGAGAGAACTGGGACCAAACACAGAGCAGGCCCAGCAGCCTGCTGAGGGGCAGAGCCGCCCCCCACCCCCCTCGCCTGCCAGGTAGGGGAAGGGTGACCACCGACAGAAAAGGCCCAGTGGCCCAGGGCGGGACAGAGCTTCCAATCACTCCTGCAAGGTAGGCGGGCCTGCGACCCACCGGCAGAAGAGGAGCAGCCGCCTGCTGAGAGGCTGAGCCGCCCCCTCCCCCTGCGCCAGCATAGTAGAGGGAACTGGGACCAAAGACAGAGCAGGCCCAGCGGCCTGCTGAGGGGCAGAGCCGCCCCCCACCCCCCTCGCCTGCCAGGTAGGGGAAGGGTGACCACCGACAGAAAAGGCCCAGTGGCCCAGGGCGGGACAGAGCTTCCAATCACTCCTGCAAGGTAGGCGGGCCTGCGACCCACCGGCAGAAGAGGAGCAGTCGCCTGCTTAGAGGCTGAGCCGCCCCCTCCCCCTGCGCCGGCATAGTAGAGAGAACTGGGACCAAACACAGAGCAGGCCCAGCAGCCTGCTGAGGGGCAGAGCCGCCCCCCACCCCCCTCGCCTGCCAGGTAGGGGAAGGGTGACCACCGACAGAAAAGGCCCAGTGGCCCAGGGCGGGACAGAGCTTCCAATCACTCCTGCAAGGTAGGCGGGCCTGCGACCCACTGGCAGAAGAGGAGCAGCCGCCTGCTGAGAGGCTGAGCCGCCCCCTCCCCCTGCGCTGGCATAGTAGACGGAACTGGGACCAATCACAGAGCAGGCCCAGCGGCCTGCTGAGGGGCAGAGCCGCCCCCCACCCCCCTCGCCTGCCAGGTAGGGGAAGGGTGACCACCGACAGAAAAGGCCCAGTGGCCCGCGGCGGGACAGAGCTTCCAATCACTCCTGCAAGGTAGGCGGGCCTGCGACCCACCGGCAGAAGAGGAGCAGCGGCCTGCTGAGAGGCAGAGCCGCCCCCTCCCCCCCGCGCCTGCAAGGTAATCGGAACTGAGACCACCATCAGAACAGGTCAGACCTGCAACCGAGAGACAGAACAGGCCCAGTGGCCTGAGGAAGGGTAGAGCCGCCCCCCCCCCACGCCTGCAAAGTAGGCGGACCTGCGACCCACTGGCAGTACAGCCCCAGAGGCCTGCAGAGGGGCAGTGCCGCTGCCTGCGCCTGCAAAGTAGGCAGAACGGCGACCACCGACAGAACAAGCCTAGAGGCCCGCAGAGGGACAGAGCCGCCGCCCGCGCCTGCAAGGACGGCGGACCTGCTACCGACTGGCAGAGCAGGCCCAGCGGCCTGCCGGCGTGGTAGGCACATTGCCCCAATTGGCGGAGGGGCAGAGCCGCCGCCCGTGCCTGCGAGGGAGACTTTGCAACTATACAAGACCAATATAAATATATAGGGGGAAAATTCAATAGCACAACAGTTTCACCAAGAAGAAAGGAACGCGAACAGTATGAAGAGACAAGGAAAGAAAGGACCACAAGCATTGCAGGTCAACTCAACTTTAGAAGAGGTAATAGCTGCAGCTGATGGAATGTCAGATAAAGAATTCAGGATATACATGCTTCAGATGATCTGGAGTCTCAAGGAAGACATCAGACAGCAAAATCAGACAATGAAAGATCACTTCAACAATGAATTACATAAACAAATCCAAGAAGCAAAAGATCAACTAAACAGGGAAATAGAGGTTATAAAAAACAAACAAACAGAAATCCTAGAAATGCAGGAAGCAATAAGCCAACTTAAAAACTCAATTGAGAATACTACCAGCAGAGTAGAACACTTAGAAGACAGAACATCAGACAATGAAGATAAAGTATTTCAACTTGAAAAGAACATAGACAGCTCAGCAAGACTGTTAAGAAACCATGAGCAGAACATCCAAGAAATATGGGATAACATCAAGAGACCAAATTTAAGAGTCATTGGGATACAGGAAGGAACAGAGTTTCAAACCAAAGGAATGAGCAATCTATTCAATGAAATAATTCGAGAAAACTTCCCAGACTTGAAGAATGAGACAGAACCCCAAATCCTAGAAGCCTACAGGACGCCGAATGTGCAAAATCATAAGAGACCCACACCTAGACACATTATAATGAAGATGCCCAACATACAGAACAAGGAGAGAATTTTAAAAGCTACAAGAGAAAGGAAGCAGATCACATTTAGGGGTAAGCCAATCAGGATAACAGCTGATCTTTCAACACAGACTCTGAAAGCTAGAAGATCCTGGAATAACATATTTCAAACACTGAAAGAAAATGGGTTCCAACCAAGAATTGTGTTTCCAGCGAAATTAAGCTTCAGGATGGAAGATGAAATTAAAACCTTCCACGATAAACAAAAGTTAAAAGAATTTGCAGCTAGAAAACCATCTCTTCAAAACATCCTTGGCAAAACATTACAGGAAGAGGAAATGGAAAATAACAATGAAAACCAACAGTGGGAGGTAGGACACTAAAGGGGGGAAAATAATCAAAGTGGAAAACAAACCATGTTTAGTAACATAAATAAACAAATATGGCTGGAAGAACAACCCATATCTCAATAATAACCCTAAATGTTAATGGCTTAAACTCACCAATCAAGAGACACAGGCTAGTAGAATGGATCACAAAACAAGACCCAACAATATGCTGCCTACAGGAGACGCATTTGATAGGAAAAGACATACATAGGCTGAAGGTGAAAGGTTGGGAAAAATCATATCACTCATATGGACTTCGGAAACAAGCAGGAGTATCCATACTCATATCAAATAAAATAGATTTTAAGCCAAAGTTAATCAAAAGGGATAAAGAGGGACACTACATACTGCTCAAGGGAACCATACACCAACAAGACATAACAATCATAAATATATATGCCCCAAACAATGGTGCAGCTATGTTCATCAAACAAACTCTTCTCAAGTTCAAGAGTCTAATAGACCACCATACAATAATCATGGGAGACTTCAACACACCTCTCTCAACACTGGACAGATCTTCCAAACAAAAGTTGAATAAGGAAACTATAGAACTCAATAACACAATTAATAACCTAGACTTAATTGACATATATAGAATATACCACCCAACATCAAACAGTTACACTTTTTTCTCAGCAGCACATGGATCCTTCTCAAAAATAGATCATATATTATGTCACAGGGAAACTCTTAGACAATACAAAGGAGTAGAGATAATACCATGCATCCTATCTGATCATAATGGAATGGAACTGAAAATCAACGATAAAAGAAGGAAGGAAAAAGCATACATCACTTGGAGAATGAACAATAGGTTACTGAATGATCAATGGGTTATAGAAGACATCAAGGAGGAAATTAAAAAATTCTTAGAGATTAATGAAAACACAGACACAACATATCGGAATCTATGGGACACATTGAAAGCAGTTCTAAGAGGAAAATTCATTGCTTGGAGTTCATTCCTTAAAAAAAGAAAAAACCAACAAATAAATGATCTCATACTTCATCTCAAAATCCTAGAAAAAGAAGAGCAAAACAACAGCAAAAGAAGTAGAAGGCAAGAAATAATTAAAATCAGAGCTGAAATCAATGAAATCGAAACAAAAGAAACAATTGAAAAAATTGACAAAACTAAAAGTTGGTTCTTTGAAAAAATAAACAAAATCGACAGACACTTAGCCATGCTAGCGAAGAGAAGAAGAGAGAGAACTCAAATCACTAACATACGGGATGAAAGAGGCAATATCACAACAGACACTTCAGAAATACAGAAGATAATCAAAAATTATTTTGAATCCTTATACTCCAATAAATTAGAAGATAGTGAAGGCATAGATAAATTTCTTAAGTCATATGATCTGCCCAGATTGAGTCAGGAGGATATAGACAACCTAAACAGACCAATATCAATTGAGGAAATAGAAGAAACCATCAAAAGACTACCAACTAAGAAAAGCCCAGGACCGGATGGGTATACAGCAGAGTTTTACAAAACCTTTAAAGAGGAACTAATACCAATACTTTTCAAGCTACTTCGGGGAATAGAAAAAGAGGGAGAACTTCCAAATTCATTCTATGAGGCCAACATCACCCTGATACCTAAACCAGACAAAGACACTTCAAAGAAAGAAAACTACAGACCAATATCTCTAATGAACCTAGATGCAAAAATCCTCAATAAAATTCTGGCCACTCGGATACAAAGGCACATCAAAAAAATTGTGCACCATGATCAAGTAGGATTCATCCCTGGGATGCAAGGCTGGTTCAATATAAGGAAATCAATAAATGTTATTCACCACATCAATAGACTTAAAAATAAGAACCATATGATCATCTCGATAGATGCGGAAAAAGCATTCGACAAAGTACAGCATCCCTTTATGTTCAAAACTCTAGAAAAACTAGGGATAACAGGAACATACCTCAATATTGTAAAAGCAATCTATGCTAAGCCTCAGGCTAGCATCATTCTGAATGGAGAAAAATTGAAGGCATTCCCTCTAAAATCTGGAACAAGACAGGGATGCCCTCTCTCACCACTTCTGTTCAACATAGTTCTCGAAACACTGGCCAGAGCAATTAGACAGACGAAAGAAATTAAAGGCATCAAAATAGGAAAAGAAGAACTTAAATTATCACTATTTGCAGATGACATGATTCTATACCTAGCAGACCCAAAAGGGTCTACAAAGAAACTATTAGAGCTAATAAATGAATTCAGCAAAGTGGCAGGATATAAAATCAACACGCATAAATCAAAGGCATTCCTGTATATCAGCGACAAATCCTCTGAAATGGAAATGAGGACAACCACTCCATTCACAATATCTTCAAAAAAAATAAAATACTTAGGAATCAACCTAACAAAAGAGGTGAAAGACTTATACAATGAAAACTACAGAACCCTAAAGAGAGAAATAGAAGAAGATCTTAGAAGATGGAAAAATATACCCTGTTCATGGATAGGCAGAACTAACATCATCAAAATGGTGATATTACCAAAAGTTCTCTATAGGTTTAATGCAATGCCAATCAAAATCCCAACGGCATTTCTTGTAGAAATAGAGAAAGCAATCATGAAATTCATATGGAAAAATAAAAGACCCAGAATAGCAAAAACAATGCTAAGCAGGAAGTGTGAATCAGGCGGTATAGCGATACCAGACTTCAAACTATATTACAGAGCAATAGTAACAAAAACAGCATGGTACTGGTACCAAAACAGGCGGGTGGACCAATGGTACAGAATAGAGGACACAGAAACCAACCCACAAAACTACAACTATCTTATATTTGATAAAGGGTCTAAAAGCATGCAATGGAGGAAGGATAGCATCTTCAACAAATGGTGCTGGGAAAACTGGAAATCCATATGCAACAAAATGAAACTGAATCCCTTTCTCTCGCCATGCACAAAAGTGAATTCAAAATGGATCAAGGAGCTTGATATCAAATCAGAGACGCGCCGTCTGATAGAAGAAAAAGTTGGCTACGATCTACAGTCGGTGGGGTCGGGCTCCAAATTCCTCAATAGGACACCCATAGCACAAAAGTTAATAACTAGAATCAACAAATGGGACTTACTCAAACTAAAAAGTTTTTTCTCAGCAAAAGATACAATAAGAGAGGTAAATAGAGAGCCTACAACCTGGGAACAAATCTTTACTCCTCACACTTCAGATAGAGCCCTAATATCCAGAGTATACAAAGAGCTCAAAAAATTAGACAATAAGAGAACAAACAACCCAATCAACAAATGGGCCAAGGACCTGAACAGACACTTCTCAGAGGAGGACATACAGTCAATCAACAAGTACATGAAAAAATGCTCACCATCTCTAGCAGTCAGAGAAATGCAAATCAAAACCACCCTAAGATACCATCTCACTCCAGTTAGATTGGCAGCCATTATGAAGTCAAACAACAACAAGTGCTGGCGAGGATGTGGGGAAAAGGGTACACTTGTACATTGCTGGTGGGACTGCAAATTGGTGCAGCCAATTTGGAAAGCAGTATGGAGATTTCTTGGAAAGCTGGGAATGGAGCCACCATTTGACCCAGCTATTCCCCTTCTCGGTCTATTCCCTAAAGACCTAAAAAGAGCATGCTACAGGGACACTGCTACATCGATGTTCATAGCAGCACAATTCACAATAGCTAGACTGTGGAACCAACCTAGATGCCCTTCAATGGATGAATGGATAAAAAAAATGTGGCATTAATACACAATGGAGTATTACTCTGCATTAAAAAATGACAAAATCATAGAATTTACAGGGAAATGGATGGCATTAGAGCAGATTATGCTAAGTGAAGCTATCCAATCCCTAAAAAACAAATGTCAAATGTCTTCTTTGATATAAGGAGAGTAGCTAAGAACAGAGTAGGGTCGAAGAGCATGAGAAGAAGATTAACATTAAACAGGGATGAGAGGTGGGAGGGAAAGGGAGAGAGAAGGGAAAATGCATGGAAATGGAAGGAGACCCTCAGAGGTATACAAAAGTACATACAAGAGGAAGTGAGGGGAAGGGGAAAAATAATACAAGGGGGACAAACGAATGTCAGTAAAGGGGGCAGAGAGAGAAGAGGGGAGGGGAGGGGAGGGGAGGGGAGGGGAGGGGAGGGGAGGGGAGGGGAGGGGGGATAGTAGAGGATAGGAAAGACAGCAGAATACAACAGACACTAGTATGGCAATATGTAAATCAATGGATGTGTAACTGATGTGATTCTGCAATCTGTATATGGGGTAAAAATGGGAGCTCATAACCCACTTGAATCAAATTGTGAAATATGATATATTAAGAACTATGTAATGTTTTGAACAGCCAACAATAAAAAAAAAAAAAAAAGTTAAGCCGAAAAAAAAAAAATAAAATATACTGTTTTAAAAATTGGAAAACATAAAATATATAAAAAACACAAAAACTAAAATACATAAAATAAAAATCCAGAAACCCAGAAAAATACATTAAAAATTCTTCCTTGTGTGGAAGTATAATGGTGATTTTGAAGAAAATTGGACCTGTGATTGTGTTGAAAGTGGAACTAGTTGCATTTTGTTTTCCATAAAACACCATTTTCCTCTGAAAGAACCACTGACAGACAAATCAGGGTCAATAAGCAAAGTGAGCCTGTCACATCAAAGAAAACAAGTGGCTGGGAACTTTCTAATAGTAACATTTGAGCTTTCAAGCAAAAATTAGAATTTTGGAATACTTGCAACCACTACCATGAGCTTGACAGTGTCCAAAGACCTCACAATTTTTCTGAGGGCATCAGTGGTAATAGTAGTCAATGAGTTTTTTTGACATTGTATAATTAACTGTGTCAAAACTTGGAAGAACTATGTAAGTTAGTGACCAATATTTTGAGTGATTCACTTTGTTCCAAAATCATGCATGAGCAAAGGATCCATTCAAAATATAAAAAGATTAATAAATTTTAATGTACCAGAGTATGAAAAACTAATTGATATGGCTTCAGATTCCACATTGTAATTTATATTTAAGAAACTGGCTTGTCGAGTTCAAAAGGAAAATATTCAATATTTTTTAAAAGTTCATGAAAATGCCCCACACTTCTAACTACATATGTTTTTGAGACCAGGTATTTTTCACACACTTTGATCAAAGCAATCTAATGTGACAGATTGAATGCAGAAGTAGACTAAAAATACAGCTATTTTCTACTAAGCTAGATAAAGATGTGCAAAGTGTAAAGAACTGCTGCTCTTTTTGATAATTGTATTTTAAAATTGAGATCTTTAAATTATATATGCAATTATTTATTAAATTATATCATTAAACATATATCATATATATCAAATTGAACCACTGTTTCAAAGTATTAAATTTTAAAACTAAAATCATAAAACACTTGAAAACACCAGTAATTATTTAGCTTCTCTGTATATGGAGAATTCTGTTTACAGACATGCAAAGGAAGAAGTACCAAAGAAAAAACTGCATAAGTCTCACAACAGAATATGTAAAATACCTGTGCACAAGAAAATGTCTTTACATGTTGTAAGTTACACCAAAGGATGGAAAAAAAGGGGGGGGGGATGCTATTTGCCAGAAGTTTAGTTACAATAAATATTTAGCAAATGAAGATCTTGTATGTTAATTAAATATAATAAAACTATGAACACATGATAGAAATAGTAATGAATAACTCAGAGAAATAGAAATAAGATAAAGCAAATACATACAATCTTCACACCTTTGCAATCTTGCTTGCAATCTAATAAATGCTTATAGAGATAAGATACACTTGATGTTTGCCTAATAAATTTCCTGGTTTAAAAAGATATAATATTGGGGTGTGTGTCAGCACGCTACCACTTGAGCCACATCCCCAGCCCTATGGTTGATTTTTAAAATTCTTGTGTACTTCTAATCATTTAGGGCATTACTTCTAAGAAATTAAGAAAAATGATATACATTCCTAAATTGACAAAAATATGACTCTGTTCCCACACCTACCAGCAAAAGCTAAGTGAATAGTGTAGACTTCCAACTGTGTCAGTGCCAGTAGTACCCCAGTCCCAAATGTAGGGTTGTTGTCAAAGAAGGTTGTGGGCAGCTGAGAGACCTCATTCCTGATGTTCAACAATTAGGTTACGTTTGCCCCACAGAGAGTTAGGAGAAACTGGGTGGGATGCCCAGAGGTTTATCCCCACACACAGTAATGAAGAGTCCCACTACTTCCACTGGGGTGGTGTCAGAGAAGGTATAATGGAGGACCAATACCCAGTGGTAACAAGATTGATACCACCAGTTATCAGTGACGAGTTCTTCTCCCTCAAATGTTGAAGTCTGAACATTAGAGAACATGCCAAGGCAAGCATATAAAGCAGGGTTTATTTAAAAAGGGGTAAAACAGATTTCTCCTGGGTGGGAGAAGGGGTCATAGCTGGTATCCTAATATCCCAACAGGTGACGTGTTCACCTTTTTTATATGTCCTAGGATTCCTTTGTTTCCTGAGTCCATGACTAGGCCCAGGAATGCTCTTTGGGATGCCCAAAAGGTGGGAAACAGGTGGACTGAAGGGGAAAGGGCAGGATGGAGCAGCCAAGGACACATTAACAACCTTATAGATCCCTATAGGAGATGCAATTTCTGGGACTGATTACCTTAGCAACAGGTTGGAGCAGGGGCAGGTACTTGATAAGGGTGGAGGAAGGGCTCTGAAGGAATTAACATTGAATCCCTCAGGGGACAGTCTGCAACTTGTGGGACTCACTCAGAATTAGCCTCCTTGATCTGACCTGACTCCCTTTACCTATCTATACTGACTACCTAATTCTGGCTTCAAGATCATTCCCACACTGTTTCAGCGTGGATGATGTAGCAATAGTAATGAGGCACTTATGCCATTCCTGACAACACTTACACCAGATGAGTCATGGTATTGTGCTAGAATCGCCAGGCCTCCTTGAGAGTCCATAGAGGCCATGTGAAAAATCCACACTTTAACCCCAACTGGCAGTAATAAAGTGTGACCCTTCTATTTCCATGGTGGAACAGGTCCAAGGAGGCCAGCTGAAGCAGAATATTTTAAAAAGGTCCAGTTTCATAACACTGTACCAAAGATGTCCAGGTTTTAATAGAAAATTACTCATCATACCAAGAACCCAGATCTCTCAGTTTGAATGAATAATATGAATAAATAGAAGTCAGTACTAAGATATCAAGATCATTTGATATATTTTATTGCAGCTCTCACTAAAAATTCTTCAGTCATTGTGAATTGGTTCCACAGTCTAGCTATCGTGAATAGCTAGACTGTGGAACCAACCTAGATGCCCTTCAATAGATGAATGGATAAAAAAAAAAAAATTGTGGCATCTATACACAATGGAGTATTACGCAGCACTAAAAAATGACAAAATCATAGAATTTGCAGGGAAATGGATGGCGTTAGAGCAGATTATGCTAAGCGAAGCTAGCCAATCCTTTAAAAACAAAGGCCAAATGTCTTCTTTGATATAAAGAGAGCAACTAAGAACAGAACAGGGAGGAAGAGCATGAGGAAAAGATTAACATTAAACAAAGACGAGTGGGGGAAGAGAAAGGGAGAGAGAAGGGAAAGCATATGGAAATGGTAGGAGACCCTCAATGTTACACAAAATTACATATAAGAGGTTGTGAGGGGAAAGGGGGGGAAACAAGGGAGAGAATTGAACAACAGCAGATGAGGTAGAGAGGGAAGATGGGAGGGGAGGGGAGGGGGGATAGTAGGGGATAGGAAAGGTAGCAGAATACAACAGTCACTAATATGCCATTATGTAAAAATGTGAATGTGTAACCAATGTGATTCTGCAATTCGTATATGGGGTAAAAATGGGAGTTCATAACCCAATTGAGTCAAATATATGAAAGATGATATATCATGAGCTTTGTAATGTTTTGAACAACCAATAAAAAAAAATCTTCAGTCAACATTGCAAAAACATTTGAGGCAAGTGAAAAAACAAAAATCAATTGAAAGTCTTAGCAAATATGTAGAAGACATATTTTTATTAAATTTTATGGAAATGTTAGAACTGGAAAATATAATTACCAAAATAAAGAAAATTTAGTAGACAGGTTTAGTAGCAGTATGGACAGGAGAGAGGAAAGAATCAGCAATTTGAAAACACAACAGAAATTACCCATTCTGAAGATTAGAAAGAAAAACGATGGAGCAACAAATTAAAAAGCAAAAACAAAAAATACAGCTGCAGATACTCAAAAGTAGAGAAAAGCCAAACTAAATGATTCAGAGGAATCTTCCCCAAGACACAGTAAGTCACACTTCTGACAACTAATTACAAAGAAAAAAAATTGATATCAGTGATTAAAATATGAATGTTACTCATATAGGAAAAAATTTAAATGACAGGCATGGAACATGTAGAAAGCATTGGCAAATGAAAACTGCTACCATGAAAGGCTTACATTAGTCACAAAGGAAAGTCTTGAACCAATAATCAAAGTTACCAAACAAGGAGCATGCAAAACAATCAAAAGCAAAGTAAGGCCAAAGACAGCCAACAGATAAGACAATGGGGATGAGTGGAAAGTAACCAACTTTATACAAATGTGAGAAAATAAAGGACATGAAAAGCTGTTAACTTGAAAAGATCAAAAGAATTGACAAGCCTCTAGCAGGATTGATAAGGAAAAAATGAGAGAGGACACAAATTACCAAGACAAGGATTGAAATGGGTGATAGCACTATATGCCTGCAGAGAAATAAATAAATAAATAAATAAATAAATAAAGAGATGACATTAATTCCAAAGAGGAAGAAACAACTATCTCTACTTATAAATTACAAGATTATTTACAGGTAAATATCCCAAGGAATCTCAAACCTTCTTAGAACTAGAAAAAAAAAATGAATTCTTGGTCCATGAGGATACAAGATAAATAGGCAAATTCAGTTGTATGTCTATATATGTGCAAAAAACCATTGCTGAAGAATAGAAATAATCAGTTGTGAAACTAATGAAACATGTGTAGGGCGTACATGCTGTAAACTACAAAAGGCTGATTAGAGAAATCAAAAATATCCTAAATAAATTAAGAAGTACACCGTAGTTGAAAATCAAAAGACTCAGCATAGTAAATATGTCAAATCACCTCAAATTGACATGAACACATAGATCAATTAGTATAAAATCCCAGAAATATCCTTGCAAATATAGACAAGATGGTTTTAAAAATTATAAATCAATAAACTAAAATATCTAAGTGTCATTTTGAAAGAAAACAAACTAGAAGGTTTTATGTGATTCCATGTGATTAAGACTTATAATACATAACTATAATAAACCAGATTCAAATACGGCAGTGATAGCATAATTTTAGCAGACCTTTAAAAATTGTTGGTTGTATTAACTATAAAGAATCGTGGGTTTCACCATGGCATATTCGCACATAAAGAAAACATAATTTAATCAATTTCACTCTTCAGTGTCTCCCCAGTACTCTCTTCCTGCTCCCCTTTTTCTACCCTGAAAATCTTCCTTTTTACTGTCATGGTGCACCTTTGTTTCCTGTTGTTTTTTTTTTTCCCTCAAGTTTTCACATATCAGAGAAAACATGATACTTTTCTCCTTAAGTCTGACTTTGCTCAACATTACGATGTCCAGTTCCACCCATTTTCTTCAAATGTCATAATTTCTTTCTTCTTTATGACTAATGTTCTCTTTTATGTGTATACCACATGTTCTCTGTACCTTTATATGTTGATGGAAACCTGGACTGGTTCCACAACTTGGATCTTAGGAATTGTATTGCAATAATTATGAGTACACATATATCTCTAAGTATGCTGACTCTAATTCCCCTGGATAAACACCAAACAGTGGCACAGCTGGATCACATGGTAGTTCTATTTTAAGTTTTTGAGGCACCTCCATACCAATTTTTCATAGTGGTTTACAAATTTACATTCCCACCAACAATATGTTCCTTGATGACTATTATTGATATTTTTGAGTTCTTTGAATATTCTGGATATTAATCCTCTGTCATGAGAATAGTTAGCAAAGGTTTTTCTCCCATTCTGTAGTTTGTCTTTTCATGCAGTTAGTTGTTTCCTTTGCTTTCCAAAATCTTTTTAATCTTATGCCTTTCCATTTATTGATGGTTACTCTTGCTTATGTCCATAAGTTGAAGTGTTTCCCATATTTTTTTTCTTCTAAGACTTGCACAGTTTATGGTCTTATAATAAGTTCTTGGTCCATTTGTAGTTGATTTTTGTTCAAGTTCAGAGATAACATACAGTTTCAAGATCTATATACATCCAGTTTTCTCAGTACCATTTGTTAAAAAGGCTGTATTTTCTTCAGTGTGTGTTTTGGCACCTTTATCAAGAATCAAACAAGAGTAACTGTGTGGGTTTGTCTCTGTGTCATCTATTCTGTTCCATCAGTTTATATGTCTGTTTTTATGCTAGTACCATGCAGTTTTTGTTACCATGGTTCTGTTTTGTGATCAGTCCCTACCACCCTTTGAGAGGAGATAATAATCACCAGTAACTGCAACTACTTGAGAGCAAATCATACATTAATCAAACTTAAAACTGATTGGAAATGTTGCCCATACATCTACTAGTCCAAAAATGAAAAACAGAAGTAATAACGTATCATAGGTTGAAAAATTAGGTAATACAGAAGGTAAAATTAAAATTAAACTCACTTAGTAACTATTCTCTTGCTGTTTGATTTCAGCTGCTAAGGAAATGGGATTTGCAACCTGCTGCTTTCTGCCATTTGGATCTCCCCAAACCAGTGATAAATGTCGTGAGGCTCTAATGGGTAATGTAGAAGCATGCAAGAACAGCTTAAGAAAGAAAAATCACATAAATATATCAACACATGCAGAAAAAGCATTTGACACAATCTGACACCCATTTATGGTAAAAGTATTGAGTACCCTAGGAAGCAAAGGTCACTTCCTCAACATGGCTAAGCATACATTATGAAAAGCACAGGTGACATCAAACCCAATGGTGAGAATCTGGCAACTCTCATCAGAAACCATACAAGGTTGTTTCCTCTCACCATTCCTTTCCACAATCTAATGCATTAAAACATAAAAAGGAAATAAGAGGCAGTTTGATCAGAACAAAAGAAATAAACCATTTTTGTTTTCACATGGCAGATCATGTATGTAGAAAATCCCAAACGAATCATCAAATAAAGCCCTAGAACCATTAAGTAACTACAGCAAGATTACTGGATACAACATCAATTGTTTTCCTGTGTACTACCAATGAACAAGTGGAGTTTTATGTTATTTATTTGTTTTTATGTGTGTATATGTGTATGTAGTACTAAGGATTGGATGCAGGAATGCTTGACCACTTAGTTACATTCTAAAACCTTTATTTTATTTTATTTTACTTTATAAGTTTTCCAGGCTGGCTCAAACTTGCAATTCCCCTGTTTCAGCATCTCAAGTAGCTGGGATTACAGGTGTGAACCCAGCAGAATTGGATGTTAAAAGCATAACACCATTTACATTAACATTCCAACAAATAAAATGTTAAGCATAAATCTCAGGATATATGTAGGTCTATTTGAGGAAAACTATGGAACTCTGAAGAAAAAAATAAAGAAGTGAATAAATAGATATTCCATATCATAGATAAGATTTGACACTCTGACAATGTTATTTCTTTCCAATTTGCTCTACAGATACAATGCAATTCCAATAAAAAAATCCTAGCAAATTATTTTGTGAATATTACCAAACTGATTCTAAAATATATGTGGAGAAACAAAAGACCCAGAATAGCCACCACAATATTGAGAAGAGGAAAGAAATCAGAGAACTATCACTACCCAAATCAAGATTTACTATAAAGTTTCCATAAACAATACAACGAGGTATTGGCAAATGAACAAGTATATCAACTGAACAGATGACAGTAAAATAAATAGACTCCCATAAATAAAGGTGACTGATGTTTCATAAAGAAGCTAAAACAATTAGTGGAAGAAAAATATTCATTTAAACAAATGGTTCTAGAACAAGTGGACATCAACATGCAAAAAACAAGCAAACATGTAAAAAGATTCTAGACACAGGTCTTACACTCTTCAAAAAAGTAAATGAGACTAAATCATAGATCAACATTTAAAATGCAAAAATGTAAAATTCTCAGCAGCTGACTTATAAGAAACACACATGATTTTGGTATAGTAATCACACTTTAGATGTAACACCAAAGGAATAATTCCTAAAGAAAGAATTGGACAACATTGAGATTGAATGTTTCTATTATGCACAACACCACCCTCAAGAAAGTAAGATAAGCTATACATTTGGTAAAAAATATTTTCAAAATTATGTCTGATAATTATGCAAAACATAAAGAATTCTTAACACTCAACAATAAGGTAAACAACCATTTTAAAAAATCGGGCAAAAGACATGGAGAGTCAGACTCCTCATCAAAGCAGGTGTATAAATGGCAAAAATATTAAAAAAAAAGATGATCAAAATTGTTATTTACAAAATCGCAAATTAATTGCAACAATAAGATACCACTCTCCACTTGTTAGAATAGCCAGAATTCAAAATAAAACACCAAAGGATGGAAAATATGTGGATCATCAGGAACATTCATGCAATTCTATTGACACAAAATTGTATAGTCATTTTGCAAGATCTTTTGGCAGTCTTACAAAACTAATATACTCTACCAGCATGATCTAGCAATTATAGTCCTTGATATGTGCCCAAATATGCTGAAAACATTTGTTCACATAACAATGTGTACATGAATTCTTATATTATTTTTCCGTAAATGTTAAAACCGGGAAGTAACCAAGCTTCTGAATGTAGGTGAACTGCTGAGTAAATTGTTGCATATTCTAGACAGTAGATATTGTTCATCACCAAAGAGAAAAGAAACTTCAAATCATGATAGGAAACTTAAGGGCAAATTACTTAATAAAAAGAACCAATCTGAAAAGGCTACATGCCACATGATTATACCTATGTGATTTTCTGGAAAAGTCAACATTATGTAAAATGATCAGTGGTTGCCAAGCTTTCGGGCCCAGAGAGGGGTGAATAGGCAGAACACAGAGAACTTTCAGGGCAGAGAAATTACTCTGTATGATAACTGAAATGAATACATATCATAATACGTTCATAAAACATGTCAGACTTAAGAAAACAAGATGTCAACTATGAATTTTTGGTGATAATAATCTGTCAATGTGAATTTGTACAAAAGTACCACTCTGGTAGGGATTGTCAATAGTGCAGAAGCTACATCTATCTGGGGTAGAGGTCTATTGGAAATGTCTACATCTTCTGCTCAATTTTTCTGTAAACTCAAGATTGCTTGGAAAAAAAAGTTTTAAAAATAAAGCAAAATTTAAATAAACAAAAATGGTACATCAAAAGCATGATAATATGTTGTAACGTGTATGAACAGAATTACTTTTACAAGAAAGGAAAAGGATGAAGGAATTATGCCTAAATATGTGCAAGGTTTCTTCTGAATTTGTGGGAGTATAGATACATTTCAGTCTTTACAACTATACATGCTTTATGGATCATCTAATTTTCTGGAAAGAAGTGTACGCAAAAAGTCAGAAAACAAGATTCCAATTATTAAGCAACTAATTTGTGCCATATTGTGTTTTACGAAGTATCAGGATTGAATGAGTTCACATTTATAAAGTGTGTGGAACATAGGCTGGTATATAATAAGCACTTTGTGAGTGTGGAGTAAAATAATAATATATCATTTATTTTCACAGAATCTCTATAAGTTAGAGAACATTATTACCACAATTTTATAAATGAGAAAATTAAGGTTATGTAACTTCTCAAAGCTAACACTGCCAATCTGCCCTAACATCAGGAATTAAATCCAGGCAGCAATCTTTAATTCTGTATTCTTTACTACTACAAATTTAATTGATCCAAATTGTGCCCTTTGATGCTTTCTTGGTAGTTGTACATCTGATCTGATTATCTGATCCTGCAGCATTTTTATATGTTCATATGCTTAAGCATAGTTTATTTTCTGGCTTAGGGGAATGCAATTGAAGACATTTGCATTTTTTCTCACTAGTATAGGCACATGTGATAGAACCAAGAGTCAATAAAAAGTTAACATGCCCAAGTCAGCAAAAAGTAAAATTGCCCTCCTCCACCATCAAACTGCTGCCTTCTTCAGAATAACAGCACAGAGACTGATAACAGTTGTACTGCCCATGATAGTCAAGGCTGCATTTTACAATTTCATGTTGACATAAATGTCTTTACCTTCGGACCTTTATCTCATTACATTTTCCAATTTATAAAATTTGGTAACAAACAACTGTTCCATTTATCAGAATGAATTATACCCATCAACTATAATGACTCCAAATAGTTACTGCCTAATGATATTAGCCTGGGAATCCTTTACTGACTACTCTTAATTACTGTAGATAAATGAGGCTATACCCCATTAGAGAAATGTCAATTAGTACATATTTTATAGCCTAAAAGAAATTAATAATAGTACATTTAATATACTGTTGTTTACCTCAAACATCTTGTTAAAATAATAATCATGATTGAATCAAACTATATTTCAACATTCTGTACTGGGACATCACGACAAACTAATGATATTAAAAAACTTTAAAATAAGTAGATACCTACAATTTCAGTCAATAAGAGATTGTAATAGTGTAATAGGACCTGGAATGTCTCCCAAATCTTGTGGAAAACTTGATCCCAACCAGTAGTGCTGTTGGGAGGTGTTGGAGACTTTAGGAAGTGAGCTCTAGTTGGAAGAGGTGGGTCACTGGAGCATGCTTTTGAAGGGCATGTTTTACCCCTGACCCTTTCTTTTTTTTCCTCTCACTTTGTCTTTCTAGTTCCCAACTTCTACGAGTGGCATCTACCCTCTACCATGCTCTTTTGCTACGATCTGCTTTGCTTCACCCACCAAACAGTGGCGTTAGCTTGTCATGGACTGAGACCTCTGAAACTATGATCCAAGATGAATTTTTCCTCCTTTAAGTGTTTTTCCTTGGGTATTTTGTCACAGTGACCAAAAACAAACAAACAAACAAACAAACAAAAACACCAAAAAAATGACTAACACAAATAGCAATTAGCTTATAGAGCAATATAAATAATTGTTAATATGCACTGAGGTATTACAAGATCTGACAATCAAAGCATTATACAAGTTGAGCAAATATAGGTTTTGAGCATTAGGTAAATAATACTTCAAACACTTATTGTACCACTAAAGAATAGTGGTGCTCTGTTTTTCTTTTTACATTCAGTATAACTATTTTGATATCTATGTTAGTTTGTGCATCAATAGTTCTTTTTTAACTCTGAATAATATTTCATCATATGGATGTATGACAATTTGTTCACTCATTCATTACTTAGTAGACATTTGAGTTGTCTCCAGCATTTGGCTATTGCAGATAAATCTGCTACCAATGTTTATATACACTTTTATGTCTCATAAATAAGTACTCCAAAGTAGAATGATTGAACTATATTTTAAGGGTACGTGTATGTGTATGTTTAAACTTTAAAGAAATTACCAAAGTTTTTATAAGATATCACATATCCACCATTACTATGTGAGAATTCTAGTTGTTTCAAATTCTTTTCAATTCTTGGTATGGTTAGTCTTTTCAACTTTAGACAACCAAGCAGGTGTGCAGTGATACTTCTGGGTGGTTTTATTTTGCAATTCCATAGTAACTGAATGCTGATGAGCACCTTTTAATGTGTTTGTTTGCTCTTCACATATGTTCATTGAAGAAGTATCTACTCAAATTTTGGCCATTTAAAGTGGATCATTTTGTTGTTGTTATTATATCTGAAAGTTCTTTATGTATTCTGAATACCTGTCTTTTATCAGGTAAGTGATTTTCAAATATACTCCCTGACACAAGACTGATTTTGTCATTTTTTTATGAGATTAACTATGTTAAAGGATGGGGTGAACTTTGAGTAACTAATGCCTTAATATATAAAAGAGAAGGGGGGATAAGTTTACTTAAAGTTTATGAAGTAGTAAAATATTATAAACTTAAAACAGTCATCAATGATTTTTACCATATTCTGCATTTTGCACTCACGTTCTTTTAAAACATTTGCTTTTTACAAATAAACATAAATATCGGTGAGGATGTGGGGGAAAGACCTCATACACACTGGTGTTGGGTGTGTAAATTAGTATAGCCACTATGGAAATAAATAGGAGTTTCCTCAATAAGTTAAAAGTAGAGTTAAAATATGATTCAGCTACATACTTCATGGTATTTATCCCAAAGAATCAAAGTCAGCATGCATACACATGTGTATTGTAGCTCAATTCACAATTGCCAAGTTATGAAATCAGCCCAGATGTCTGTCAATAGATGAATGGATAAAGAAAATATGGTATATATACATACACCATGGAGAATCATTCAGTCTTAAGGAAAATTGATATATGTTATTTTCAGGGAAATGGATGGAGCTATAGAGCATCATGCTAAAAAAAAATTAAGCCAGATTCAGAAAGATGTGTGATGTTTTCTTTAATACGTGAAAGCTCATAGAAAAAAAAAAAAAGGATGTTTTGAAAGTAGAAGAGAGACCAACAGGGAAGAAGGGCATCAGGCTGAAGGAGGACGGAAAGGGTAAGAAAGGTATTGGAAAGTGAAAGTGATCCAGCTGTGCTATATGCATATACCAATATGCCACAATCAAACTCACCGTTTTGTGTAATAGGCACCAATAAAAACTGAACTTGTTCTTTCATCATCTTCCTGATGTCAAATAGAAACATCACCCACTTTCCCCTTTTGGAGGGCTGAATCTCTTATTATTCTTGATAGGCCCTGGAAAGATTCTTCCTTGATCTTTTTCCATGTTGTGTTGTGCAACTAGATCCATTGTCGTCTATCTTTACATGCACCACTTATTCATCTTGCCTCTTAAAAACCCACTGATTTCTGGACCTTCTAATGCTGACTCCAGACCTACATGTTCTGGATTCTCTCTCCTCTCTCTCTCCCTTTTTTTCTCTTCTGTTCCTCCCTCCCTCTCTTCCTCTTGCCTTTTCTCTACTTGTGTAATTTTCTAAGCATCTTTTATGAAGGCAGAATTGTGATAAGCACCAGAAATACAAGAACAGGGTATAAAGGATCTTGTCTTTCACTAGAGATTATTGAGAGAATTTCATTTTCTACACTGGCCATGAAACCGAGGTCCTTGCATATGCTAGGCAAGTATGCATATTTTTTAGGTAACAAAATTATTTAAATTATGAGAGAATTTAATTTGCCGAGGTTGAGGTTGTATATACAAGGGCACATTACTTAGCTCAACTCAGGTAGGGAATCTGTTCCAGAGGGAATAAACTTAATTTGTCATCTGCAGTAAGAGTTAGGCTTCTTGACATGGCTTTCATCATTATGTGTAGCTGTATCTGACTTGAAGACCTCATGACCCTGTGGATAGATCCCTTTATTATTTTCTAGACTATGATCTCTACGAGCTCAATATTCTCCACCAATTTCTGAAGGCTAAACTGCCAACAAGTTCAGCTAACAAGAAGATCTTTCTGGGCTAGCATTTCTTATGAACCTAACTTACGTACTCCAGCATCCATTTCAGTGAATAAGACTATATATTAATTTCACAGTTTTGACTGTCCTACTACAGCTTTTTTATTCAGCATAAAATAGGTAGAGATGAAAGAAAACAGGTAATTAAGCAGTATATGCAGCTGATGAACGTATGTATACAAAAGCATCACCCAAAGGGTATAGATTTTTATAATAAGCTTCTTTCTTTGACTTCTAACCCTATTTGAACTGCTACTCTGAAAGCCCACACTGCACCTCTTTTACACTTTCAGTTTTACAATAGGCTTTCTTATAAGAGCTGAGTTGGTCCCACTTGCTGTTAACACAGCGGCGTCCATCCTCAAGATGCTTCAAACTCATTGTTATCCAGAACTGTCAGAACAATTCTTGACTGTCTTAATGAGACTCAGCACCCCAACCCTGATGTCAAACTGAAGCTATTTCTAAAGAGGACAAGCACATCTAGTGAAGAACTTATTCTGTGCCATTTTGTCAGTAAAAAATAAATATTTTCCGTAATCTGCAATGACCTTGAATTTACTAAGGAAATTAGTCATGATGCAGTAAACTAGGTTATGTTTTCACTGATTGCCAGGGAAAAATTAGGAAGTGCATGAAAGATGGTTTCATGATGCTGTTTATTTCTCTAGGGAGCCAATATTCTCTTTAACCAATGAATGTATTTTTATAAATGTACTCCATCAAAGTGAATACTGAACCTCTTCATATGTGCAGTGTTATCGTTATCCTAGAACACAGGGGAGTTAATTTTAGAGAAATTGAATGTATCTCCTTTGTTATCATTGTCTTGTACTTACACATTTGCAGCTTATCAAAGTGCTGTACACAAAGAATTTACTGTTCTGTTTGACAGTTAAGTCCTGACTTGCTCTAGGAAGGTGCACTGACTACAATCTTTACTAGGTGCTTTGGCATTATAACTGAATCATCACTGCAAGACTGCAACCAGTATTGTCTTAAATCTGCATGTCAAAGTGTGAGGGACAAAAAACAATATGGAAAGACTAGTGAGAATATGGGGACTGTCTTCCAGAGCTAAGCTTTTTAAAATGGTCAAAGGAGTTGTCAGATAGCCATTTTGAGTCCCTCTTTTATTTCCTAGTTGGATTTAGGACAGTTTCCTGAAACTCCCTTTGTGTGCATTGTGTTCCCAATGGTAGGATAGTGGCTGATGGAATATTTCTTAAGTATTTATTATTTCTGAATCATAACAGAATTAGGCCAAAACCCTTTTTTGATTCGGTTGTGAATAACAATAGGTATCTGCCTCTTTCAAATGACATACTTTGTAATTCTAGAAAATTTAAGAGGAAAAGGAGTTTATTAAAAGAAATGGGGTAACACAAAGAATGTATACAAAGACTAGAGAATGGGGTTGGGGTGATGAAGCATTTGTTGAGAAACAGATAAAGTCAGATCGTGGAACTCACTGCTGGAGTCACCACAGCTGATCTGTCACACCATAGATGCTGCAGGTCTAAGTATCCCTACATCATTTTTCACTGGGATTCTCAAGCAGGAGCGTCTAACTGGCTACCCAGGTTTAGACCACATACCATCCAGGAAATAGGGCATAGGCTACCTGATCTTCAGTCAATTTCCACTCTGGGAAGAAGTCCTGGATTCTACTTCTTTATTTCACCTGAAGATAAAAGAAGTATCAGGAGGGAAATAGTGAGAAAGAAACAAACACAACACAGTTGTAGAGCTACGATTGGGAAAAAGGCAGTCTGGCTTGCAAACTACATCCGTAAACATCTCTTCGTAGTGAGTTCCCTCTTACCGAAACAAATTAAATGGAAAAACTTCTGGTGGATTTCAAGCTTTGAACAAGGAGGAAGAACTAGATGGATGATTTGCAAATGTGAGTCATTGTATCAGAGCTCAAAAATAAAATTCAGATCCAGAAGTCCCAATTTAACAATATATGATTCAGTAGTTTTGATGATTTGAGTGCTTCACAGGAATCTGTATTTTTTTGGTAGACTTTTCCCCAGTTCATTTGGGAAGTATATTTATTATTGGGAATGATAGGACTAGATCCCTTGTAGTGTTTCACAACCCTAAGTATCTGTGACCTTATTACTTGTCCTTGCCCTTTACTTGTTGTAGGTATTTTCTCCCGATTGCAGGAGACCAAGGTAGGCCAGGAATGAAAAGGAAAATAATTGTGATTTTTTTTTTCTATTTTACTTGTATCATCCATGTGCCCTAGGATTTTGGAGTTAGTCTTTGTTCTTACGCTTTTTTTATGAGCCAATATAAAGGTCTAAGTTGCTAGTTGAATAAATTCAGAGGTTTACTACTTTGGTATTTCAAAGCAAAGTAAGATAAAACAAAACAAGGTTTGGCACAAAAGTAAGATCAGAAAAGATGGATAGTTCTCTGTGGGTTCACAGTCAGAAACCTAAGGACCACTATGAAAATTCACTGTAAGACTGGAAAAAGATAAGCTAAGGTTTCAGCACTTAACTGCTCTGGTGTCTTGAGAATTTTCCAGGAGACTCCTGAGAGCAAAATTTCTGTTTAAAATGATTATTTTCATATAAATATGGACTGCCATTGAATCGGACTCCTAAAATACAAGATTTGAACATTTTAATTGACCGATTATCCTAAAAGTAAGGGAATTACAAGAGGAAAAAATTGAGACTATTTTTCATGGAAACAGCAATGAGGGACCAAACTGAAAGCAAGAATCAGTATTCACCTGTTATGCATATATATATATATACATATATATATATATATATATATATATATATATATATATATATAGTATGATCTTTTAAAAATATGATTTTGATTGCTCATATTTATGGGACACAGCATGATGATTTAATATATCTATATAGTGTGTAACAATCAAATCAAGGTAGTCAACCCTTCCCTCTTTCTCACCATACTGTGTTGTATATCACAGCTGACTTCAAGTTGACCACCTTGATCAAGGTTGCACAGATATGGAGATATGAATATGGAATTTCAAGCTCTTTCAAACTTCATGTTGTTTTAATCACATGTGTGGTTCAATGTCTGAGCAAACATCAGAGCCTCCTGGAAGACCTCTTTTAAAACAAATTGCTGATTCCCATCCCCAGAATTTCTGATTCACTGTATATGGAGTGGGGTCTAAGAATTTGCATTTCTAATAAGTTCCAGGGTAATGTTGATGCTTCTGATCTGGGGACCACACTTTGAGAAACACTGTGTAACTACACCATTTGGGAGGATCTAAGTACTACAATCAAGCATTCCTGTGATTAGAAGTGTTCTCAAAACAATTTAGACCACGTGTTGTAAACTGGTAACACTAAATATGTTTAACATTATTTAAAAAAAAAAAAACTCAGCTAGATGTCAATATAACAAATCCAGAGATTTCAGGTCTTTTGCTGGAAAAGATCAGAAGATCTGGCATTAAAAAAAAAATCAATTGAAGCTGAGTATTAGATCCCTGTTACAGAAAGCATGAACCTTCTGCCATTTGAAATGTTTACCTGCTTTGTCATTGTCATCATCATCATCATCATCATGATGGCATTTCTTTAGATATTCATCTCAATTATTAAACACAGCTTGCTATTTGCCAGTGTTCTAAGTATATTACCTACATTAACTATTCAAGCCTCACATTCCATTTTCAGGAACATATTAATCAGAATAATTAGGTTGATGGAATAAATAGAATAAATAAGCCATCATGGCTCAGACATAACACATTAGCTTATTTCCAAGCTCATGCTTATAAGTTATCAGTTTATAAGCTATACTACCTTGCAAATGACAAAATCACTAGCTAGCACTGTTCTGAGCACTTCACATATATTAACTCTTTCAATTTTTGTGACAATATTACAAGGTAGTGTAAAAATTCCTACTTTTCATTAAAAACTAAGATAGGAAGAAATTAAGTGCTCCGTTAGGTGGTAACAGTGAAGGAAGCTACTTAAATGCCGGGAATCTGACTCCAGAGCCCTTACACTTACTCTTCAGGTTCTGTTCTTTTTGTTCTGCTTATTGGCGTTTATCTTTGTGTCTCTGAGTTAGACCAAAACCTTCTAGTTACAGATAAGGGAGCTTAGTTTTTAAAAGTTAAAATAACTTTCCTATAGTTGAAGAATGAATTAGCAACAGAGCCTGAATTAATACTCATAAGTCCTGACTCCAACACTGATCTCCAAGAAGACTTTTGATTTACTACCAATGGTATACAAGGACAATAGGTTAAGTAAATATTAACAAGATTCTATTCACTGTTTTTATTGAAAGATGATCCAGGTTTATCACTCCAGTTATTCTTACTAGTGACACATTAGAGTGTCCCCCAGAGCTTAAAACAAAACAAAACAAAACAAAACAAAAAAAACAAAAACATGATGCTCAGGCCCAACCTCAAGCCAATTAAATCAGAAATGTAGACAGAAATAGATCCCATGATTTTTTAGTTGCTCAGGTGGTTCTTATGTGCATCCAGTATTGAAGAATGCTGGATTAAACTTCCAGGAGGTGCAGATTGGATGCAATGGCTAATAATTAAACATTGATGTTATCTTCTTCTAGAGGTTGTATATGTTCCTGTAAAGACATCTGGTTCTATGTTCAATGCCAACTGCAGCCTTACAACCAAATGCAATAATTGCTTGCTACTGATGTGTGTCCATGAATAATTGAACAGCCTTGCTTAGCTCCTACTCCCGATTAACTTCTGTGACTGAAGGGACCTGAGCTCCTTCTGTATGAAATAAACAGACTTAATCGGTTGAATGGTACAGGCTTTTTGGGTTAATTTCCATGTTTATTACTTTTGCTCCTTGTTCCCATCTAATCTGACATTCTTTCTTCTGCTTACATGTGATTGACTTGTGTAGCAACACTGCAGAAAAGTGTCACCCAAAAGGCTCACAAGTCCCCAGAGCAGCTCTACTCCTCATGCCAATTGTGTAATTGGTCACTGTTGCTTGGGTAGTGGAAAATATTAAGAAACTTTTCACACACAAATTCAGCTAGACTAATTTCAATCCTATTTTAGGTCATAGCCTTACAGAAGTAAAATATTGAGAATTATCCAAGCAATGCATTGGCAAAAAAACAACATTATTTTGAATAAGGATTTATTAAGTCTTTCTTCTCTTCTCTGGTATTTGCTACACTTTGCTGTAGCTATACCTTTCACGTCTGTGAGAATTTAGACTCCAAGAAAAGGCGCATTGTCTCTAAGACCTAGTATGTTGTAGTCACTAAATGTTTTGGTCAGACTTTTCATCACTGTCACCAAAAGAACTGACATGAGCAATAAAAAGAGGAAAATTTACTTGAGGATTATGATTTCAGAGGTCTCAGTCCATACATGGCCAACTCCGTTGCTCTGGGCCCAAGTTGAGACAAAACATCATGGCAGAGGGTCTGGAAAAGGAAGGAAGCTCAGGACATGGCACCAGGAAACAGAGAATTCTGCTCACCCACGACAAAGTATAAACTCTAAAGGCACATCCCCAGTGACTTACTTCTTTAAATCACCCTACCTACCTATATTTGAGTGGATCAATCCACTGATGAGGTTACAACTCTCATACTCTTGACCATTTCACCTCTGAACTTTCTTATATTGCCTCACACAAGAACTTCTGGGAGATTCCTCATATATAAACCATAACACCAAAAAAATTATCTTCTGAATTTATAAATAATTAAATTAATATGAGCTAGGCATTAAGGGACAGAAAGAAAAATGAGATAACTTATCTCATTGGAGAACTCATACGGATAAAAATAGAAATGTGTTCAAGTATTATAATTCAGTATTATGTGGGCTACAATGATGGAAGGTATAAGAAGGAAAGAAATCTC
Organism: Marmota flaviventris; assembly: GCF_047511675.1. NCBI lineage: Eukaryota > Metazoa > Chordata > Mammalia > Rodentia > Sciuridae > Marmota > Marmota flaviventris. Next base: position 42,038,614 of record NC_092506.1, on the reverse strand, counting down.
ATATGCTATCTACAAATCAAAACTGCCCCCAGGGTGGGAACAGCCAGGAAAGTTAAAATTCTCTAAATCTACTTTGTTTTATGGATTTTAATTTGGGTCAATATAAATAAATTACATCATTCTGAAACAAAATTTTAAAATGTTACCTAAAATTCAAAAGAAATATATACAAATGAACCTAACTGTGTATCAAATTGAAGGCATAGCAACACAGAGGAAGCACTGACAACAATTTTAAACCCAGGCAATTTGAATTACATACTTAATTGTCTACACTAGGGACAGTCTCCTACTGTTTTACTTCTTTACTCTCTGTTATTGAGCATTGTGCTTCAGTAGTAGGTAGTCCTCTCTCCCTTCCAATCTTGGTATGTGACTTGCTGTGTTAGTTTTCCAACAGTGCAGTAACAAAGTAGCACAGTGGCTTGCATAATAGAAGTTTATCATCTTATTCTCTCTTTTTTGTTATTTTTAGATATACATGACAGTAGAGAGTGTTTTGACATATTATATGTACACGAAGTATAACTTATTCTAATTAGGATATCATTTTTGCAATTGTACATGATGTGGAGTTTCATTGGCCGTATATTCATATATGAACATAAGAGAGTTATGTCTGATTCATTCTACTGTCTTTCCTATTCCCATTCCCCTCTTCCCGTCATTCCCCTTTGTCTAATCCAATGAACTTCTATTCTTCCTTCCCCCACCCTTATCATATGTTAATATCCATATATCAGAAAGAACATTTAGCCATTTAGTTTATTCTTGTGGATAGTAGAAGTTAGATGTCAAAGTCTCAGCAGGGCTATGTTCACTTGTAAAGGCACCAGAGAAAGACCTATTCTAAGTCTCTCCTACCTTCTCCTTAGTTTACAGCAGCATAATTTCATTCATGACATGGTTTTATCCCTGTGTGTGTATTTGTGTTCAGATTTCCCCTTTCATAAAAACTCAGTCATATTGGAGATGCGTCCCTACCCATCTACTTTTTTTCCAGTATAACCTCATCTTCATTAATTATATATGCAATGGCCTTAATTCCAAACAAAGTCACATCCTGAAGTACTGGAGGATCGGGACTTCAACATGTAAATTTGGTGAGGGCAGCATAATCCAATCTATAAAACTTGCTTTAACAAATATACGTGCTGTATAATGAGAGAAACATGGATCATTTTCCCCATGACAAATGTCAGTCAACCTCCATAAGCAGAGAAACTTAGCTCACTTATAGTTGACCAAGAAAGGCGTGTGTAATGGAGACCAGCTAAGCCCAATTCAAACTGCATGAGAACTAAGTTTGCTGTTTAAAGCCATAGAGTTGAGCTGTGTTTTGTTATACAGAGACAGATAAGTTATTATATTTTAGAAAGGGCATCATCGAAGTAAAAGTTTCTAACTGCAACATTTTTCTAAAATTTTTGTGTGACTAATTGTGTGTTACCAATAATAAAATCTTGGTTTGGTAAAATCAGGAATTAGTCTAATTTGTCTCCTTCCTTTGCAGTATTTCCAAGGATGCTTGCTGAAATGAGCAAAGGATTTAAACATTAAACAATAATAGCAATGACACAAAGTTTCTTAACATATTTCCTTGATCTGTTGCTTAAAAAAGGTGGAAGAAAGAAATTCCCCCTCTGAAAGCTATGATTCCTTTCTATATTCTAGAACACTATTATTTAAAGAATCACCAATTGTTCATTTAGTCATTAATCAAGATAGCCTTAATTCAGCAAGTTAATTTTATCCTCTATATAATACTTTTGGGATATAATGTCTTTTTACTCTAGGGATTTTATCACATAGACTTAATCTCAGAGCAGAAAGGGGCCCAAATGTCATTTGTTTTAATCTCTCACCGATATAGGCAAATCTTCAATATCATTCCCAAAAAGCAACCTTTCCTCCTCTGTTTGCATATTTCTTAGGATGAAAGCTCATTACCTCATGAGGAAGTTCATTTTATTTCAGATTAGTACTCCTTGTCAGAAAGTGCTTTCTTCTCTTGACCTCACATCTGCCTTCTCATAGCATATGCTGACTGCCCAACTTCCCTCAAGCCTTTCTCCTTACAAATTTTGCTGCTAAATTGAGAACATTTCCCTCTCCTCTTCATGTGACAGACCTTCAAATTTTAGAAGGCAGCAATCACGCTATCCTTGGGATTTCCTTAACCACAAGGATAAAGATTCTAACCTACACAGACATGAGAATGCTATGACCTACCTGCATTAAGAATAAAAGTTCTGATAAATCCAGAGTTTACCACTGTTCTTAACATTTTTCTAGGTCAAGTGGAAAGAGCATTAAAAACAATGACTTGGGAGAAATGGAACTAACTACGGATGTGCCTTTTCTGGAAAAATATTAGTGAAGTGGTTAAGACAAGTGACAATTAGGCTCTACCTTTCTTGTCTTTAACAAAAACAGTGCCTTGAAAATTATCAGCAAACATAGAGGTTTTTTTTTTTAATGTAAAATTTCACTTTGTTTTCAAGGGTGTGCTATTTGCAAAGTGGCTGGAGATGGTTGATGAGCTGCCCCACTTACCCTATGGTCTTTACTTGGCCAGTTAGTAATCTGTCCTCTGGTTGAGTCTCTCTGGAGAACACATTGGTATGAAGGTACTGGCTGCATCTGCTATTGAAGAACATAGTATTTATTGTTTTCTTTGGTCTCTTATTTGACCTAAACTTTGTTTAGCCAAAGAGTGATTCTGTCTCAGATGTTGCTAAAAAAAAAAGAAATGTGGCCACGTTTTTAGAGAATCGACAAAGTTTAGTGGTTTTCTCAAGGCCAATGCTGCACTTTAGATGATGTTTATCCCTGAAAAGATTCATGTGTGGGAGGCTAGGTGCCTAGAATGGTGGTATTGAGAGGGTATGTGGAAACTTTAAGTGATATGGCCTAGTGTGAAGTCATTAGGCCAACTGAGGGCGGGCACTGCCTTTGGAAAGGATCAAGATATAACACATGGAACCCCAGTTAGGTTTTATAAAATGATTGTAATAAAACCTGAGCCTGGCCCCTCCCAGTCTCAGTCCAGATTTTTGTTTTAAGGTCGGGTGGCTTGTCCATACACACGCTCCTGTCATTTGCCACCCACCAGGATGTGATCCAGGCAAGGGGAGCCTGGCAAGAGCTTGCATTTACTGTTTGTACTTTGAGACCCCCCAAAATGAGTTATACAAAATTATTTCTTCTTAAGAATTTAATCTGCTTCAGACATTTTGTTATAATAATCAATAAATTCAATGCTTACATAAACATTTGAAGAGAAAGTTAGGAAGAATTTTTCAAGGGTAATAGAGCATAGTATTAAAAAAACAGGGTGATGGGTTTCAATCCTGACTTCCCCCTTAATAGTAATGTAATGTTGAGTAAGTTATTTGATAATTTAAACATTGTTTTTTACATAAAATGCTGATAATGCTTCCCAAAATCTCATGAGACCTGAATCAAAGAGTATTTTACTCTTCGAGCATGCACATCTATGTAGCAACAAGAGGACCTGTACTTTTAATCATGATCATTATTATTATTATTATTATTATTATTATTATTATTATCTATTACTAGTTATTAAACTGAAAAACATTATTCAGTATAAAATGTACAGAATATTTTCTTAGATTTTTAGAAATGTAGTTATTGTTAATGAGACAATGGAGTTGTGTCAGAGGTGTGTATCATGTTACTCAAAATCAGAGAGGACAAAAGAAAATTTTTTAAGAATCCTTCCCAAGGAGCCCTTCATCATATGTCATGTGACCAGAATTTGATTAAAAGCTGTGGACTTAAGTAAATCTAAGTCACAGCCTCTTCATTCACAGAATGAAAAAACAAATATGGCTGTTATGAAATTGTTATTCACATCTTAAAAAGTTAAATTAAAAAAATAAATTTAATTTTATTGCTCCCCCTGTCTTTCTTTTGATTATTCCCAAAGTATCTAGGTATATTTGTCTTCATTATTTATAGAATATTAGACTTGTCTCACATGGCTCTTGATGACAATTCTATTCTTTTTGATATTGTGCATCTCTATCTACCACTGCACGTAGTAGCAGGATCAGAACTCAAAAATGCAAATGTTTTTAAACCAATGTTGAATCAAATGGATTCTGTTGAGGGAGGAGACATAAGCATACATTAAATTCTTCAACCCTCAAACTCTTGCTTGTCATTCAATTTATGACTTAAATGGCACATTTTCAGTGAAGACTTCTATAGTCCATGTCTTCATGATATCAGCTTTGGAAAAGAATCAGTTGTTCATTTGTCTGTAGTCTCTAAACATCTTAACATAAGAAAAGTATTGTTTGTCACTCAATTTTTTATTTGTTGTATTTTCTTCTACAGTTTTCAAACTTTGAAAGAAATTGCACGACTTGAAATAAAAAATCATTTATTAAGTGAACAAATGAATAACAGTGGTAAAGATGGTGGTGATAATGCTGGTGGAAATATCTCCTAATTTTTCTTCAAATTTTCTGTATGTTAGACATTTTTCTAAGCTATCTACAAGTGTTAATTCATTTTATGTACACAAGATCTCTAGGCGATGAATATTTTTATTATCAACATTTTTTATTTGAGAAAAACAAAGAATAAAGTAGTTAATAAATTATTTGCTAGACACCAGGATTCAGAGTCAAGGATTAAACCAGACATTGTGTTCTCAATGAATAGGTGAGACCCTTTTTATGCTGTGTCTTTTGAGTTAACAACAAAATAATAATAATAATAAAGAACAAACTGTGAAATAAAACCAATGTAAAATATTCCACTCAACATTCACAAGCAGTTAATACCACACAGATCCTATTATGGACCTGAAAGAGCCACCACTGTGGAATCATTGTTTGACCTCAATTGGTCCAAATCTAGTGTGGAAGGCACGATAATGATTGCTAAAGATATCTACATAGAATTCTCTGGAGCTTAAAAATGTGCTGTTTTACATGGTAAAATACACATTTACATTCTCAAAGTGATGTTATCCTGGCCTATCCAAGTAAATTCAGTGTAATCATAAGGGTGTTTATAAGTGAAATAAGGAGACAGGAGAGTCTGTGAGAGGTTTGAAGTTGCTACAAAACTGCCTTTGAAGATGGAATAAATACCCATGAACTAGGAAATAAAGGAGGTGTCTAGTGCTGGGCATGCCTGTTTGTCAATTGGCCATCACTGTAACGCGTACTTGAGATAATCACCTTATGAAGACTAAAGGTTTATTATATCTCATAGTTTTAGTGGCTCTAGTCTATAACTGATGAGCTCTATTGCTTTTGTACCTGTGGCAATAGATCATGAAGGAGAGCACAAGATGGGGCAGAATTGTGCACCTTGTGACCAGAAAGCAAAAAAAGAGAAAAATAATAGGGCTTAGGTCCCATTATCCCCTTGGATGTCTTGTCCCCAGTGACCTAAGACATCTCACTAGTTTCTTCTCCTAGTTTCTTTCATCTTAGTAGTGCCAATGGAAAACAAGCTGTTAGCACACAGGCCTTTGGGGAATACTCAAGATTCAATCTATGGCACTAGGAAAGAAAAAGAAACAAATTCTTCCCTAGAGCCTAGCGGAAAAGCCGTTTTCTTGATACTTGTATATTAGCCCAGTGAACTCTGTTCAGATGTCTGACTTCTGGAACTGTAAGAAAATAAATTTGCTTTAATTCACTAAGTTTGTATTATATGGATATTTGTTCCAATTGCAATAGGAACTAAATTCCAAGTACAACAGCCTCTGAAAGCATAAATAGTGTCAATCTGGAAGGAGTTTGATTTGATACATTATCTGCTACTTGGGCAAGTCAAGAGTGTAATCTTGCCCTAAGGGAATGAAGAAGACAAATTTTGATGGGAGAAGCAAACAATTGTCTTGGGTTTCTTCTTGAGTTTTGGAAGGAGAATCTATTTTGGATATCTCTAAGTCATTGAGTCCTTCGGTTTGTTTAGGGGCCTTATTTGGACATTGTTGTGTTATCTCTGAGGAAAACATTAATAAAAATTAAAGGGGGAGAGCTGGGAATAGATATGATATGGGTGGAATTAAGGAACTGGCCCAAGATGGTAAGTAGTGAGCATTTCCAGTATGCAGGGCTCAAGAGAAATCATTGACCTCAGATATAACTCATTGGGATGGCACTGGGTAGCCTGACAGCAGGTAGGGCACTCTGACAGAAATCTCTGTCCTAGTAATATCTGAAGGAAAGACAGCAATCTCAGGCTAGAGCAAACATCACTTTGTTAAGAGAACAGAAATAAATTACCTTCATGATGCGTGTGTGTGTGTGTGTGTGTGTGTTATGGAGTATCCTAGAAAATGACAAGAAAAAAGATTATTCAGTTACTGGGGATAGGACAGTTTATTAACTCTTATAGAAGAATTAATCAATTTTGATTTCTGCAGTCTATTACAGAATATAAACTTTGGATGCATTAAAGGGTAAAATACATTAAAAAATCCATATAATCTTTTTTTTAATCTATTGAGCCTCTGAAATTGGGCATTAGTGGAGACTTTCTAAGCTTAAAACATAATAAATGACAAATGAAAGCCTAATATTTATCTATGTATATGTTACAAACTTTTCCCAGAAGTAATAATCAAAATTAAAAAGAAGGTAACAAGTTAGGAATCAAAAATACATCAAGTATGACAGTGAACTCCCACTGTTGAGAATACCCAAACTGTGCATAGAATCAAAAACCTTTAAAAGATAAATATACAAAAGACCTGGAAAATTCATAAAAGAGGAAATCAAATTAGATTAGGAACAAATGAGAAAATACTGAACCTTATAGTAATCAAAGAAATGAAAATTAAAATGAGATTCCATTTTTGTTTATCAAATTAGCAAACATTTAAAAAGCCTTGTAATATCCATAATAGTATTCATAAACTGCTAATGGGGTATAAAATGGAACAGCTCTAGAAGAGATAGAGTCTAAATTTGAATTTTTTCCTAAATAAATAATTATAATATAAAATGGTCTTATGTTATAAAATTCTTCATGGGAATGTTACTTATACTATCTAAACATTTAGAAACAACCTGAATGTTCAAAAAGACAAGGAATATTTAAAAATTCTGAATGAAATCTAGTCTGTAGGATATTATAGAACAATGTAAACATTCATTCACAAAGTACATACTACCAATTTATGCAAAATGAAGCATATAGAGTATATCTCTTCAATGACTTCTTAAAGTCTTTGAAAACCTTGCAGAGAAAAAAAGCAAAAGACACATCAAAATGTGAACGTGAACATGTATCTTCAAATTCAATGCCCCCCCCCTTTGGGCTTCATTTTAATAAGCATGCACTATTTTCATAATATAAAAATTAAATAAATATCTATTCATCTATTTGAATCTATTTTTAAAAAGGGAATTGTTGATAAACTTGGATATAAAATAGGAAAACATACATGATTCCATTAAGAAAAGATAGGTAGAAATGCTGTTGAGAATCGCATTTTATATTTAATAGGAACACATAATCAACATGAAGTCTCAAGCAGATATTTAATGAGAGCAGGGAGTTTTTTTTTCTGTATTGGCTTTTTTATTTTTAATAATAGGTTTTGTTGTTTTGTTTTGTTTTTCAGTGTTGGGAATTGAACATTAATACATGCTGGACAAATACCGTTCCACTGAGTGACATGTCCAGCCCAGAATAGTGCTTTCTTAAATGATAATGTTTCTTTTATACACACCAGCAGAATCCTGCTTACACCTATTTTCTTTCTCTGCTTATTCCAATTATGTGAAAAATGCCCAGAAGGAAATAAACAGTTTCATGATTGCTTGTCTTGTATATTCAAACCTATAGGTTGATTTAAAAAAAAAAATGCCCCATCACAAGATAGAACCAAACAATGCTTAAATAAGTCTCTATAAAATGCCCAACAAACCAGAAAATAAAAGCCCAATATTTACATGCACCTTGATTGTCATTCATCTGTGGGATTTTACATATTATACCAATTTCATTTCAAGTGACTTCATTTGCTAAAATTATTGGTGAGGAATTTTACAATGAGATAGTGAAGTAGAAAGCTGGATTATTTCAACAATTACTGTTGCCAGAGACTTAAAGTGAACTCATTATACATTATATTTTATATTGATGCTGCCCATAATTGAACTTGATCTTTATGGCTTTTCAATATATGTAGCATGCACATGGTTTGGAATTGGTCTTCTGGCTTTGCCAGAAATTGGGCTGTTTTGGAAGATGTTAGCCTCATGGGAGAACTAACTGTATGTGAGCTTCTCTAATCTGGAGGGGGTGCTAATAATTTGGTCAAAAATAGTTCCCGTTTGTATGTCCCTATTTTCTTTCTCTATGAATTGCAACAGGTGTCAAAAATTTCACAAGGCAGCTGCATCTAAGGGCCATAAACCGCCCACTCTACCCCCTGAATGATTCTCCATCAAACTGAGCTCATCATGAGTTTTGAAAGCCACAGTCCCTTCTAATGCATCCTTTGCTTGTGAAGAATTGTTTGGCGGAATGGGCTATTATAATGGGCACAACATATTCAATGAGATTGTCACCATCTGTTCCACCTTCCAATTACCAAAGCAAATGGAAATCAAAAGGCAAAGGCATCGGATATCCCAGATAATATTTTCTGTTCATTATGTCTTTTGCCTGATATGGGTTTTAAAAAAATTCCCTTTGGAACATGTTGTAAGAAGAAGCACACTTTTCTTGTATTAGCAAGACACAATTAGAAGACTGGGATCCAGTACTGAGAGAAAATTACTCTCTGCAAGATGCATGTGGGCACATTCAGCACCCTGACCTCCACTAGGTAGTACAGATTTCTGCTCAGCTTTGCAGAACTCACATAATGCTAGGCATGAAATGATTAAGCAGAAACTCTCTGAGCTACTATTGCCTGGGGAATAGTAAATGGAATTGTACAAGTATGTATTGTAGGATTCATGCTTCCATGTTTCTGCCCAATAGGCAGTGGGTTTTCAGCAAGATTTTGAAGCAAAATCTTCTCACTGAAGTGAGTGTGTATGAGTGAGTGTGTGTAAAAATAAATTAATATGATTCTAAGAAAGAATTAAAAGCACTAAAGATAGCATTGGTTTAGAATATTGAAGTTGAAAAAAAAAAAACAGTTCTCTAGTATCACACATTGTGTGAATTAACAGAAAATGACCAAATCCAAAATACCATACTAGAGATTCTAATAAAAAGAAGCTGAGATCATACATGGACAGGATTTCAGGGTATTCACATGAGTGGGATGCAAAACATTTTTACAAGAACTCAAGTCTATACCTTTTGCTTTGTGCTTAATAGTCCATTTTTCTAAGTGATGAATACTGGAGTTTAGGGTGGCAAAGCATCAAATATGGCATAAAGCAATTGTCTAGGACTCTTCTCCACAAACATGATTCTCATCACAAAAATTTTTGCCCTCAATAAATAAGTGCCCATGTTCAGTGTTAGGATTTTCAGCAGAGAACTTTCTAGTCATCATGTAAATGGTGAATTATGTGTTTCTATCCTGGTCAGCCTGTCCATGAAGAATGGGCACTAATGGGATTCTCCCACATCTAAATTAGTGAGATATGGAGTATGCTGCCAAAGAAAAGCATAAAAACAAATCTGTTTCCATTCTTCTGTATTATTGGTGGTTTTATCTACTTAGAATAGTGAGATAGACCCATCTGCCTTTTCATCTTTGTTCTCTCTCCATGGTGTGGGGGAGGATGTAAGGCATGCATATTTTTGGTATGGTTATGGCTAAAATTTGAGGTTCTAAATAGAAGCTCCTAGTCATTGCCAGATGACCCCAATAGAAGTTTGTATATAGCTGAAAATGCTTCCCTCAGTACAGCCAACCAACAGGATGGAGTCCTGATGCCTCATATAAAATACACTTTTAAATGCTAGTAGCAATAATTTGTTTCATATTTTCTCTGGATGAAGATAATTAGCAACCATAAATTTGAGACCTGAGTTTATTTAGTCACTTATTCATTTAGTTCCTCTTGCATTTTTACAACAGTTTATGGTGTATAAGTGAAATGTGATAAACATGAATTTAACATGTATGATTCACACACACACACACACACACACACACACACACATATTCACATGAAACTATTACCTTAATCAAGACAGAAAGCATAACCATCACTCCCAAAAGTTCTTGCTCTCTAACCAAACCATTGATCTGCTTTGTGTTAGGCATTAGGCATTACTAGCATTTTATATAAATAGAATTATACAGTGTGCATTTATTCCCTTCCCTCCCTCCCTTCCTCCCTTCCTTTCTTCTTTCTCTCTGCCCCCCCCCCCCATTCTCTCTCTCCCAGAAGACTGAACCCAAGGGCACTCTTCCACTCTACCACTGATCACATACACAGCTCTTGTTATTTTTAATTTTTTTTTTTTACATTGAGACAGGGTCTCCCTAAGTTTCCCAGGCTGACCTTGACTTGCAATCCTTCTGCTTCAGTCTCCCAAATTTGCTAGAATTATAGGAGTGCAACACTTCATTCAAGAGCAGTGTGCATTTCTTATCCAACTCCTTTCATTCAGCAAAATTATTTTGCAATCCATTCATGCCATGGTATGTCTCAAAGCTCAGCTGTTCTTATTTCTGAGTAGTATTTAGTTTAGAAATACCATTTTTTTTTTTTTGCCAATTGACCTGTTGATAAGAATTTGTTTTAAGAGTGGGGCTATTATGAACAAACTGCTATGAACATGCATGTACATGAAGGATATGTATTTTGATTTAATATATATTTTATTCAGAAACTCAGACAACAACAACACTTTTTGACATCTACAACGAATGTATTAGGTTTTCCTAGAATTAATAAAACCTGTGGAAGTTAACAAATAACATATCTGGCTCATTTATTTGCTGACTCTTCTTTCCTAATTTTTTTTTACATGAAAATAAAGGTACTGGTGTCTGAGCAATAAAACTAAAATTTATAAAATACATTATATCAACATTTGATTCAACTCTACAAAACAGTTCACAAAGGGATACTGTTTGAATATACTTTTTCAGTAAATGACCTCACTGCAATTTAAAGTGTATGTTTTGCCATATTTTCACCTTTTGAAGTGGTGAATGCATCTTTTGCTTGATACATAAATTCAATATACAGTTTCTGTTTTCCTTCTCACAAATGTTAATTATCTGATGAATGGATAAACTAAAGTGGCATATCCATACAATGGAATTTACTATCCACCAATAAAAAGTATTCAAGTACTAATACATTATACAATATGGATAAATCTTCATAACATTATGTTAAGTGAAAGAAGTCAGTCACAAAGCTCACATATTGTTTTGATTCCATTTCTCTGAAATATCCAGAATAGGCAAATCCTTGGAGACAAAAATTGATTAGTGTTTTTCAAGGAATGAGAAGAGGAAGATGTGGTAGTGACTGCTTAATCACTGTTGGATTTTTGGTGGAGAGGGGCCAACGGAACCAGATAACAGTAAAAGCTGCACAATATTGTCATGTATTTAATGCCATAGAATTTATGCACTTTTTTTTTTTAAAAAAAAGATAAATTTTATACTTTCATTGAAATAAAAAAGGTAAATTATTTTTAAATAATCATTTTAACTCTGTGATATGGCATGTACTTGATGACAATTTAAAACCAAGAAAATGGCATAATTTAATATTGCATAAGTGGCCGGGTGTTATCTCTGGATATCTAACTCAAGTAATGTGTGCAGTCTGCATGTGTATTGTGAAGAGTACCTAATCCTGAACAAATTATGATTAAATTCATGTCTTCCAAAGATGAAGGAAACGTGAGATTAATTGCAGTTACTCCAATGTTTTGTTCAAAAATTAAAAACACTTATTTAAATCTGAGTAATGGGATTACTCTGAGGCAGTGTAGGAAGGGGAGTTTTGCAACTCATCTAACTAGTCCAAAACCAAGGTACTTTCTAGCTCTGTGTAAACACTTCATTTCTCTAATTTGATATTTAATCTTGCAAACAACATGACGCTAATATTATCTATCTCACAATGTTGAATGAGTCTGTATATGTATAGCACAATGTCTGGGTCTTGGTGGCTACCTAACAAATGTACTAATATTTTACCTCCTTGCCAAACCACCCACCCTTCTGCAATACCTAGCCTTTAATTATACTTGACAACATAAGGCACACATATCTCTCTGGTAATGAGGAAATGAGCACATGACTTATGGCTAGGATACCCTGCTGGATTTCAGAATAGCTATTTATCAGGTATACAGCAAGTTCTCTGTTTACGGCCATTCTACCACAATTATGTCTGAAGACCTATTACAAATAAATGAAGAGAGAAAAGTACTGGGATTCAAATGTCTATGGTTAAAATATAAACTCCTAAAAATCTCATTAGAACCTAAAACAAAATGGAAACTTGTCAGGTGAATAAGATCTGGATGTCCCCACTTTACAAGTATTAAGCTTCAATTGGGAGTTAACTGCTATGTCACTTATGTAATAAAAAGTATAAGTACCTAGTCATTTGAGGACTGTCACTCTTCTCTCTCTCAAGTAGAGTACTCAAGCCAATCCAATTCCACTTATTACCTGTGGTTTATGTCTGCAGATGAGTGAGTGGCTTTACATTTTCATTAGTGTTTGTAATAGAAAATACATTAGTGCTCAATCTTCTTACACAGTGAGCATGCAGGACACATATTTCAGATTTCCTATAAGCAAATTCATTTATTCTGTTTTTCTCTGTAGAAACTAGGTTGCTCTTTTTCCAAAAGAAAATGCAGGACACGTTAGTGTAAGAGAAGGTAAAACAAGCCATAGGTGAGCCTTCACTTTAAAACAAAGCCTAAACTCAGCAATCTGTGTGCAAAGAATAAACCCAAGCATGGCTTATAAGAAGAGAGCAGCTCATGTCTTTCTAGTCTTGCGGTCACTGTTAAGTGTCGGATTCTTGGTTCTACAGAGGTGATCACAATGCTCTTTCTTCGGAGCGTGACTCTGGCTTTCTTTCTTTCTTTTTTTTTTTTTTATTGGTTGTTCAAAACATTACAAAGCTCATGACATTTCATCTTTCATACATTTGACTCAAGTAGGTTATGAACTCCCATTTTTACCCCAAATACAAATTGCAGAATCACATCGGTTACACATTCACATTTTTACATAATGCCATATTAGTGACTGTTGTATTCTGCTACCTTTCCTATCCCCTACTATCCCCCCTCCGCTCCCCTCCCCTCCCCTCCCCTCCCATCTTCCCTTGAACAACAGTAGATGAGGTAGAGAGTGACTCTGGCTTTCAATCTCTGATCCCTTGCTGGGAGGCTGAAGCTACATCATTGTTTTTCATCTGTGCACAAAGGAAAGTAATGTCTTCATCCATGAGACACTGGAGCTTTAAATAAGGAATCCCAGGTCTCCAAAGAAGGTATGCGGTTCTGAGCATCCTGCCCAGGTGACAGCCAGAATTACACTTGGCCAGTCAGAAAATACTTGAAGAGCTCTGAGAAAATCCCACATAAATTATCTCACTTAATCCTCTTAGCAAGTCTGCATTGTAGATGTTATCACCCTTTATGGATGAGAGAACTGAGCTTCCACAACTTGTCCAAGGCCTCATACCTGTAAAGCTCTGGAGCCAGTACTCGAACTCAGTTTTGTTTCATCCCACAGTCTGACAATACCAAACAGATATCCTTATTTCTTCAAATTTTAGCTAAGCTTAACAATCATAAATTGGGACATTACTTTTTGCATGTAGAAGTTGAAATGGAAAAAGAAGTGTCATTTAAAAAAATATATAGACCACACTATTTTTCAAGATTAGCATCTATACATTTTTTTGTTTTTGTTTTTCTCCAGCTTTATTGAAGTATACTTGACAAGAATTGCTAATATTCAAGATATAAAATGTAATGATTTAATATAAATACACCCTGTGGAATAATTACTGCAATCAAATTAATTAGCACATCCATCACCACACAGTAATTATATTTGTGAGTGTGTGTGTGTGTGTGTGTGTGTGTGTGTGTGATCGTATGTTTGTTGGTATACAGTGAGGGCAGTTCAGATTTACTCTCTCTTAGCCAGGCATGGTGGTGCATGTATGCAACCCCAGCTACGCAGGAGCTTGAGGCAGGAGGATGAAGTGTTCAAGGATAGCCATAGCAACACAGTAAGATTCCCTAGCTCTAAATTTTTATTTTTTACTCTTATCAAAATTCAAGTATATAGTACAGTTTTATCAACTATGTCCACCATACTGTATATTAGATGCCCAGAACACATTCATTTCTTAAATAAAAATTCACATCCTTTGACCAACAGGGTCGCATTTCCTCCTCTCCTTATCTCCTGGTAACTATCATCTTTATCTCTGCTTTTGATGAGTTTGACTTAAAAATCTTACATGTAAGTGAGATCATACCCCGATTTCCTTCTTTGTCTGGCTTATTACATTTACCATAATGTGCCCCAGGTTCATTCATGTCGTTTTCTTTATCTATTCATCCATGGGGGATACTTTGGTGGTTTCCATATCTTGGCTATTGTGAATAACTCTGCAATGAACATACAGGTGTAGACATCTCTTTGAGACATTGACTTCATTTTCTTCTAAAAATTTACCCAGAATATTATTGACACATTATGTGCCAATTCTGTTTTTAATTTCCCATAATCATACAAATTTACAAAGTTTTGTCAATGTACAAAGTTCCCCTCTATTTTTATGCATCCTCACCAACACTTGTTATCACCTATTTGTTTTTGATAACAGTCATCCTAGCAGGGGACATTTTTATCTTACACAGTTTTGATCTGCATTTCCCTGATGATGAGTGAATTGAACATCTTTTTATATATCTCTTCAGGTCCTTTACCTAGTTTTTAATTTTGTTATTAATTTTTTCTATTCAGTATTAATATTTTTTACTACTGAGTTGTGTGAGTTCCTTATATATTTCAGATATTATCTCTTTATTAGGTATAAAGCTTGAAAATATTTTTGACCAGTACGTGTTTTGCCTTTTTATTTTATTGTTTGTTTTGTTGGGCAGACGCCCTTCTGTTTAATGTGGTTCCATTTGTTTATTTTTGCTCATATCTGAAAAACTCATTGCCAAAGTCAATGTCAAGGAAAGTTTTCTTTTTCTTTTTCTTTTTTTTCCACCTAGGAGTTGTACAGTTCCAGGTCTTCCATTTAAGTTTCTAGTCTATTTCTAGTTGTGTTTTTGTATATGGTGTGAGATAAGGGCCTGGTTTCTTTTTCACATGTGTATATTCAGTTTTCCCAATATCATGTGTTTGAAGAGATTGTTCTTTCTCCATCATGTGTTTTTGATCCTCTTGTTCAAGACTAGTTGATTGTACAAGCATGGGCTCATTCTAAGGATATCTGTACATTGGTCTCTGTGTCTGTTTTTATGTCAGTTCCATGCTGATCTTATAAATATTGCTTAATAATATAGCTCCTTCTTTAATCTTTTTTTGCCATGATCATTCGGGCTGTTCAGTATTAATATTTTTTACTACTGAGTAAAAAATTTCTATTCAGGGTAATTTGTGGTTCTATACAAATTTTAGGAGTGCTTTTTTATTACGGTAGGAAAAAAGTCATTAAAATTTTGACAGTTTTGGGTATTATATACATTTAAAATATTACTTTTTCTACTCCATGAACACAGGATATATTTCCATTTATTTGTATTATCTTCAATTATTTTTGACATAGTCTTAGCATTTTAAGATATGGATCTTTCACCTCTGGGGTTAAAGTTTTTCCTATGTATTTTAGTCTTTTACAAATGAATATTTTAAATTGCTTTTTCAGATAGTATGTTATGAGTATACAGAAATAAACGGATTTTTATGTTGAATTTTACCTGCAACTTCACTGAATTTGTTTATTAATTCTAACAGTCTCAGTAGAATCTTTTGGGAATAATAAGTAAAACCAAAATGTCTAAAGAGCAGTGTTTTGAAAAAAAGGGGGGACACGAAAGAAATTCTGTTCAATGATATTAACACTGTGCACTTTATTGCAAGATTCAGCAAAGCTGGACTCTGTCCATTAAATTACCAGCATGATGCACTTGAATTCTTTGTGACTCCAGCTATAGAGGGGTGATAAAAACCTTGGCCTCCTTATTTGAAGGTGTTACAGAATTAATGAGTTGGTATGTATGATATATTTGAACTAATTAAAATATAGATGAATAGAAAACTGTTACTACTCTATTCTTATTGTATTTACATGATGATTTGCTTGGGAAAACGTAAGAGTAGTTTTAAATTTTAGCAACATGTATAGATTTCTATGTAGATAGAAAATGCCAGAAAGTAAAGAATATTTAAATGTAATAACAACAATATGGTTAAATGGCTTCAGGGAAAGATACCTCTCTAAAATCATGGAATAACATAAATTGCACACAAAGTCAAGACCTGACTAAATTCTTTGTTCTTCCTTTCAGGTGAGGCCCTGTTTCTCCGAACTCTATATTTTGTCTCATTTGCCTTAGCCTCTGCAGTTACAGCAGTGTATGCTGTGGGCTCCGTGTGGTGCCCTGGGTAGACCACTCTTAACAAGTTACACCCAGTGCCACTTGAATTTCTGTACTCTTCATGCATGACATCAATAGTGTCCTAGTTCAGGTGATTGCATTTTGTTTGGCCTCAGACCTTCCTCTGAGGTGCCCTTCTAATGGTTTTACTTGTCTAATGGTCATATTTTATACCTAAAACTATGTGGTTCTGAGAAAATCAAGAGATTCTTACATATTCTCTGAAGTTGCCTAAGATGCGAAGAGTCCAATGTGGTTCAGAAAAGGAAGGGGGATTCTTTAAGCTAAATACCTCATATATCCAGAACTGTAAGAAAATAGAAGGAGGAGAGCAACAAATGTCTAATGCACTGCCTTGTTCTGCATACAGGGCCTGCGATGGTGACCCTGAACCATAATATTAAAGCTGAGCCTCTATGGGACAGTAGAACCAGCTCTCTCCACGATCTTTCACATACATCTTACACAGTATTGCTACTGTCCTCTGCCCAACTTTGATCCCCTGTGTCATTCTGGTTTTGAGTGTTACATAAGTTAAGACTGCCATAATGCTTGGACAACACTATAATTTGCCAATGAAACTTTCAAGTTAGTATTTATATCTTGAGTATTGCAAGAAACCAGCCTGTCCTATTCAGCAACAAGCCAGGCCCAGTGAAATTTTGAATTAGGCTTATAATGACATTTACCTTGACTGCAATGAAAGAGAGGTAGGTATGATTATGGTCCAGAATAGAACTTAGAAAAAACTGTAGTATCAGCAATTTTGGTTAGGAAGTCTACCCTCACTTTCCCAAGTAGGAGTCCTCTTCCAAGAAGACACTTATTAGACCAACCATTCCCCATGTTCTCTGCTGACACTTGATCCTCACAAAATTCCAATTACAATATTATATTATCCTTCTATTATTGATGAAGAAATGAGGGCACGTGTAAGTTAAGACACAAGATTCAGCCGAGCACAGTGGTGCATGCCTGTAATCCTAGTTGCTTGGGAGGTTGAAGGAGGAGGATGGTGAATTCAAAGCCAGCCTCAGCAACAGTGAGGCACTAAGCAACTCAGTGAGACCCTGGTCTCTAAATAAAATATAAAATAGGGCTAGGGATGTCCTCAGTGGTAGAGTGCCCCTGAGTTCAGTCTCTGGTACTAGAAAATGGGCTCATTAGAGACATAGGCCAACCAGTCAGATTTCAGAAACAAACCACAGTCACCCCTAACTAAGGGAGAGAATTGAATAAACTCCATTGTAAATGTAATTCTGTATTTGTCCTCATAGGGTAGATTCTTGGTATGCTCCATTTAGATAATTGAAATGGCTCCCTCCACCCCTTTTCTTTTCTCTTTCTCTTTTTTAATACACATTTTTTAAAGCTCTCTTGTTTAACTTATTTAGAAAAGAAAATTTTCAAACACAATTGGTATCACCTCTCTGAATCTCGTGCTTCAGCAGAACAGGATTTATAACACTGTCTCTATCTGCACTTTTTTGGTATTAGAAGTATGAATCTGACATTTTTTTCCCTAAAACTTAGTATTTTTATCATAATGACCATCTTCTGCACTGTAAGTTAGAAAAAAGCAAAATGGAGAATGCTTATCTCAAAGAGAGGGTCTGAATACATTCTTATGGAGAACTATAACCGATTTTGATTAGTGGTATAGATAAGAAGCAAAAAAAAAAAAAAAAAAAAAAGCATATGGCCACCACTGACATTTTAAATGTTTAACTGTTACACTCTGGGTTCTAATTCATGAGCACAGAATTATTCTTGTTAGAGTTACTGGAAATTTTGGAATGACTGTTATCACAAAACCCTAGAAAGGTATGAATTCCCTAAGTGACACATGTCTAAGGTCTTCCTTCCTCCTGTTCATTGCAGAGTGTGGTTGGTCAATTCTTGCATCATCCTCCATTGATCTATTAGCATTAATGCAGTGAATTACTCTTTTCTTCTTGATGCAAGTTATTCATTTGGCTTGAATAGAAAGCACTTTCTCAGTTACTTACCCCTTCTTCAACGCTGCAAACAATTCCATGGTCTGCTTCTTCTTCATCTCCCTATTTAAAAGATACTGAATGCCCTTGTGCTCAGACCTAGAACTTCCTTGCTTGTACCACCCTCTTGGTGTTCTAAGCTCTTTACAAAGCTGGTGTTTCTAAGTTTTAATCTCCAGTATGAATATCTCCTGAGGTATCCAGACTCATATATCCAATTGCCTATTCAAAATAACCCCTCTAATAGACCACACAGACTTCTTATGTCCCAAACCAAAATCCAGCTCTCCCTTCCAGTTAGATCTACTACAGTCTTCTCTATGTCTATATGGAAGTTAATTTTTTTTCTATTTATTAGGTCAAAGGTCTTGAAGTCATTTTTTTTTTAAATTTCAACCCTTATATCTAACCTATCAGCAAGTCCTTTTGTCTCTGCCTACAAAATATAAATTATCTCTACCTCCTTGCCCATTCCATTTCTTCCACTGATTCAATCAATCATCTTCTCTAACCTGTGTTTTAACAATAGCTTTCTAACTGATTGTCTTTATTCTATGTTTTGCTTTTTCTTGCATTGAAAGTAATTATTAGAATATTAAATTCTGATCTGGACACTAGCTTCCTACTTAAACATTTCTCACGGATTTGCATATTAGTGATAAAATCTAACATCCCCAAGAATGGTCTTTAAGTTCCTACATAATCTGGGGTGTCCACATCACATTATCTCTGATCTTGCCTTTTGTATTTTTTTTTTTTTTTTTGGTACTGGTGTTAACCTAGGAGCATTTAGTCACTGAGTTGCAACCTCAGCCCTTTTTATTTTGTATTTTGAAACAGGATCTCTCTAATTGCTGAGGCTGGCTTTGGACTTGTTATCCTCCTGCCTCAGCCGCCCAGCCTCTGGAATTATAGGCATGCACCACCACATCCAGCTTGCCTTCTTGATGAGGGCCACAGACAAGTCAAGATGGCGCCTGGCACTTTGCCAAG
Organism: Marmota flaviventris; assembly: GCF_047511675.1. Classification (NCBI taxonomy): domain Eukaryota; kingdom Metazoa; phylum Chordata; class Mammalia; order Rodentia; family Sciuridae; genus Marmota; species Marmota flaviventris. Next base: position 42,019,025 of record NC_092506.1, on the reverse strand, counting down.
AGGACTGGTTTGAGAAGTAACGCCAGGGAGCCATTAAGATGATGGAGATTCCTTAATGACTGACCGCTGTGTCTAGATTATGTCAATTAAGTTAAGCTGTGTATAATTAAGATGATGAGGATTCCTTATTGGTTGACTGCTGTATCTAGTTTATGTTAATTAAGTTAAGCTGTGTGTAATTAGTTGGGTATATATACTTCTCTGTTCCATAATAAAGCGGCTCCCGCTGTATCAACCTTTACAAGTTGCTTGTCACCCCCCAGTTACTTTGCCCAGCCAGACTGCGGCACCTTCTGGATTCTAACTTTACTTCATTCTTCCAGTCACACCAACTTGCTTGCTATTCCTTGGTATTCTCCCAAACCAGTGCCTTTCTACTTGTTTCTTCTCCCTAAAATACACTGTTGGTGATCTCAGCTATTTATAAAGCTGGTGTTTCTAAGTTTTAATCTCCAGTATGAATATCTTCTGAGGTGTCCAGACTCATATATCCAAGTGCCTATTCAAAATAACCTACTCCATCATCTTTGCAAATCTTTCTCTATGACTTATTTTTTCTTTGTAACTCCTCTAGTATTATATGTAGTATTAATCACACTATGATAGATTCATAATCTGAAATTTACCTTATTTTCTTCATTCATTATGATCTTATTCTCATGAAAAGATAAACTTCTGACAGAAGAGATTTTTATTTCAGATTGACTCATGAATTCTCATCTCCTAGAATATTGTGTATATAACAGATCCTGTGTATGCAGTTGCTAAATGAATGAATATGGTGGCAGTATATGGATAGCACTCCAAAGGACTGGTAAAGATACTGTGTCATTTGGATCTCTTCTGAAGCAAATTTGAAGAGATCTGGCCAGACACTTGGTTAGTAAAAGAGTAGTAAAATATAATGCTGTTTTGCTTTGTATTAATAGGATCATAAGAGTCCCTGTTGATGAGAAAAGAATCTTGACATAGGTAAATTCTTCATTTATGCAAGTTATAATGTATCGGTTCCAAGGTCAAATATAGGAGTAATTGGAGTTATCTCCTTGAATGGTAAAATTATACATACCAATTTATTATTGCCCTAATAGCCAATTTGGATTTTGAGAGGCATAGTTTGATTTTATTCTCAGCAATTTAAGCCTTTTATGGCATAGTAGTAGGCTCAGGTTGCTATGATAAAATACTTTAGCCTGAGTGACTTCATCAATAGATATTATTTTTCAAGTTCCAAAGGCCACCAAGTCCAATGTCAAAATGTTGGTCTTTTAGTACCTGTTGAGAGACCTCTTTCTGGCCTGCAGATGGCCACCTTCCTCCTAAGTTCTTCTATTGCACAGAGAGGGAAGAGTACAGTATTTTTCTCCTCCTCTTCTAACAAAGCCACTAATTCCAACATTAGGGGCTGACACACATGACCTCATCTAACTCTAGTTACCTCCCAAGAGTCCCATTCCCAAATACCATGACATCGAGTGTTAGGATGTCAGCACTGATGGATTTTCAGCAGAGGGGTGGAAATTCAGTTTAGTCCAGAGCAGTATTTTCTCATTGGTTTTATGATGAAGGCAGAACATTTAAAGAAGCATGTGATTCCAGCTTCTCTCAGGCCCTGACTACCTATGCTTCTCTTAGAGCCCTCTGAACATGGCACTCTTTCTTAAGTCTTCCTTTCCTTCTGCAGGGCCAGCATTAGACAGGCAGTCAGTGTAGATAGGTCAATAGAGTCAGTTCAGATCAAGGAGGCCATCTGAGTGAGTCTGGGAAGTTAGAGACTGCCGCTTGAGGGACTGAAATGTTAATTCCTTCAGAGCCCTTCCTTCATCCTTAACAAGAATCTGCCTCTGTTCCAACCTGTTGCTAAGGTAACCTGTCCAGGAATTGCCCATCCCTATGGGGAGCTATAAGGTTGTTAATTAATGTGTCCTGGGCTGGTCAATCCTGCCCTTCCCTCTTCAGCCCACATATTTCCCACCTTTTGGCCACCCTACCAAGCATTCCTGGCCCTAGTCATATGTGCAGGAAGGAGAGAGATAAGGGGAACAGGGCAGGAAACAAAGAAAGCCTAGCACATAAAAAAAAAAAAGGCAGAATACCTTGCTTCTTGGGATACCAGGATAACAGCTATGGCCCCCTTCTCTCTACAGGGAGAAGTCTTTTTAAACAAACTTTGCTTTATATGCTTGCCTCGGCGTGCTTCTCTAATGCTCAAACTTCAACATGTGGGGAAGCAGGACTCCTCACGGATAACCAGTGATATCACTATCATGGTAGTTCCTTCTGCTTGCTTCAGAATGCTGGGATTTATAACTACCTCCACTCAAGCGATTCCTATTCGTCCCTAAATTTGGTGGATCAATCACTTCTTATGCATGGGGAATTCCCTCACCTGCTGTCAAAATGCCTATTGATATGGTCAACATACATTCTCCTGGAGCCCCATTGTCATTTGGGGGTGATCATTTAGCTATTAAGTTTCTTTTCCTCTAGAATTTTAGCTTCATGAAAGTAGAGACTATTTTTGCTTTTTAGCAGCCAGGCGAGTTCAAAACCAACCCCTGTTGAACACAAGGTGATAAACAACTCAGCGAGACCCTGTCTCTAAATAAAATACAAAATAGGACTGGAGATGTGGCTCAGTGGTCGAGTGTCCCTGAGTTCAATCCCTGATATCCAAAAAAAAAAAAAAAAAAAAAGAAAAGAAAATAGGACTCCTGTGCTTTCACTACCTGTGACTACACAGAGAAATCTTATTTTGCAAGTCTGTAGCTTGATTTGCCTGGTTGATTTTGCATCTTCTTAACTATTGGGGTGTTATGTTCTTTCTAAAGTCTGAAGTTTCTTTTGTCTTATATTTTAGTTTTTCTCAAGACACTAAGATATAAGACAAAGAAAAGAAAATGTTGACTTTAGGGGACTCTGATCTTGAGCCAGTAGTTTTTCTCAGTAAGTCTCATTCTTAATATACACTAAAATATTGCCTCATGAATTCTTAGTGAACATAATGCATATAACTGAGATATTGTGTTTGGTTTAGAATAACAAGAACAATAATTATACAATATAATCTCCTTTATTTGTGAGTTTTCTAGGTACCAAACACACTGTTCCAAGTACTTTATATGAATGATCTTATTTCAATCTTTTGAAAAATCTATTAACTAATATAATAATAACTATAATTTGTTGAGTTCTTTCTATATTCCAGTGCTGCCTAAATTGTTTCTTTTGATCTTTTATCTTTGAGAAGTAGATATGAGTGTTCTGACTTTGCTAATGAAGGACCTGAGGACCTTTAGTATTTGAAAAATTTTTAAGGTCATGATAACTTATCAGTTGTAAGAGTGCTGGTGAAAGCAGCTTGTTGGTTTCTATATTATACTGTAAACAGAAAAAGAAACTAAATTGCATAAGTAATATTCAATACCAAACAACTTCACTCCTGATAATGTAAATATCAGAGTGACCTAGAGTTCATGCAATCAATCTAAAAGCCAAAATCACATTTTACAGATCTTGGATATGAATTGGTCCCACTACATCATGAGTACTTTGAAGACAGAGGGCATTGTTTTTATTCATAGTATCACACTCTACATAATGTAGTTTCTCAATGATATTTTAAAGTTAAATAGTTCAAGTCATCAATCAAGACAGCCAAAACTAAATCTTCTGACCTGTAATATATAAAATTTAATCTATTAAATATGCTATTAATGTGTAACTAAGCTAAGTTAAAAATATGTTTTATTAAGTAGCATGATCACTAATAGTAACAATTGGTCAAACACATTGTGATTGACATTTCCATCACGGCCACCATTACTCTAGGAACATCTGCAGAACTCCTTTTGGAGTTTATTGACAATCATCTATTCTTGTCATTGTTTTCCTGACAGATGCATCTGAGCATAGGGATCCTGGTTTCCTCTTCAGTTTCAAAGGCAGCAAAGAGAAGATATAGATATAAATCAGTTCAGAAGATGGTTCTGTTTCCTTGATGGCAACAGGTTGCTGGCAATGAAATCCCAAATCTAAAATGTCACTATAGTTAGCAAAATACATGGATCTAGGTGGATGAGTAGTGATGGTGGCAAATCCCTAAGATATACTTATTTGCAGAGATTGGAATTTTTGCACAGAGGAAACTAGCAAATAAGGTTCCTGTGGAAATGTTAAAGGGATTGAACTTGTTCAAGCATGGAAAATAAAGGGTAGGAGGTGGTTTAATTAAAGATCTTAAAGACATGCCTTTGTTATATGATCATAGATGGCGGTGTCTCATACTTCTTAATTATTTTAATTGCTAAAGAATATGAAATGTAAAGTATAACAGCAGTTACTAAGTTATGATAGAAAAAAATAGACTCCTAAAGTTAAAAAATCTTTCTCTCTGAATTTGAACAGAAGCAGCTGTTAAATATCTTCCTCTGAAACTTTAGAGAAAGATACCTTCATATGTCTGTGAAGATAAAAATATAGCCCTATTCAAAGGAAGGTTTCAGCTCAACTCACCTCAATAACCTGGCAATATCCGTCTTAGATCTAAGATTAGGGCTTTTATTTATTTAAATCCTTGATGACATTTGCAGTATATCAGTTCAATCAAAGCAATAATCTACCTATTAAAAGAGTGCTTTACTTAAGAAATCCCAGGAAGATCATCTGAACTTTTGAGTTTGGTCTAGTATAAAATCAGATCTGGTTTTATATCAGAAGAAAATTGGATGACTTGACTATCATATGACTGTGACATTAGAATATTTGGATTCAGGGCCTATATTTTCCACTGATAACTAGATGGATCTTGTGATTTTGAGGTTACTAGGAAATTCCTATGCTCTGCTATGGTTCCAGAATTTTCTATCATCAGTTATACTTCATTTCAATTAAGAAGTTACTCTTACAGATGCTTAAGCCTATAAATATCTTTGGAATAGTTAGTCTATTAAACAGTTTTCAAAGTTAGATATCAATCTGGGCAGTGAAAGAGTGGGAAACTGCCCAGGTCTATTTTGATTGGACTCAAGACATCTTGTCTGACAGGTCAATAGTCTGAGGCATTGATTTGAATAAACTGAGAAGAAATGCACCCAATGAAGCCAAGAGTAGAATGAAAGCCATGTACTGGAACTACTGAATGCTAGCTGGTGAGAAACAAATGTTAAATTTCCAAGAGTTTTGATAAGCAGTTTCATTTATTGAAAACTATATTATAGCGCTGGGTTTGTAGCTCAGCAGCAGAGTGCTCACCTTGCACGTGCGAGGCCCTGGGTTTGCTCCTCAGCACCACATAAAAATCACTACCCAAAGTACATGTATGAAGAAGACACGAATGGTGTGAATATGCTTTGTATATTTACAGAGATAAGAAAGCCGAGATATAAAAAATTGTGCTTTATATATGTAAATATATGTAGTATGAATTGTAATGCATTCTGCTGTCATATATAACAAATTAGAATAAAAAATAAAAAAATAGGGGCTGAGGATGTGGCTCAAGAGGTAGTGTGCTCACCTGGCATGCGTGCGGCCTGGGTTCGATCCTCAGCACCACATATAAACAAATGTTATGTCTGCCAAAAAACTAAAAAATAAATATTAAAAAATCCTCTCTCTCTCTCTCTCTCTTTAAAAATAAAAAAAATAATTAATTAATTAAGTAATACATAAAATAAAGGTATTGTGTCCAACTACAACTAAAAAATATTTTTAAAAACTATATTATATAACTTTAAAAAATCATATGACAAAGTTAAAAATACTCAAAATTCATCATCTCCTAATTACTCTACTTCATTTCATTATTATTTATAATATTTTGATCATATGTGTGGAAGTACTACAGAAGAATAAAATATAAGACATCTCTTGACTACTTCATGTATATGAAGTATATCATGCATAGCTTGACATTAGCCATGGCAGGGATATCTCACCTTGGAAATATGGAAGAATTACAACTGAAGGGGCTATTTTCTGCCCTCACAGAGTCCATTGTTAAGCATCCAAAAAACACGATACTGATCATAATGGTTCCTGAAAAGTATTAGCTTCCATTGTAAAAATGTTTAGCTGGTGCATATAGCAAAAGTCAAAGTTCCTAGGCTACAGAAATTAATTTCAAAACAAGCTCAAATTCTCTCACACCAAAGTTATGGACTTGTGGAGAATAAATAGGAAAAGCAACTTGTCATGTTTTTGCTGTCCAGCAAGGGATTTCCATATTGTTAACAAGATATCATTAGTCTTCTACAAAAATATTATTTCACCAGCTGAATGGAAATACCACTTTTGCAGGTTTTCTCCATATTGGCAGTGATTCTTTCAGATCAAGGTTTCACAGATTTACTTACTTGCAATTATGTTTTCTTCAGATAGAATATTTCATCACTTGTTCTGCACCGAAGCATTGGAACTCTGAACGTTTCAAAGGCACTCACAGCTGGGTTCTATCATTAACAAGATGTGCTACCTACAGTGAGTCCCTTAAATTCCCTCACCCTTGGCTTACTCCATTTTGAAGATAAGCTAGCAATAACCCACCTGGCAGTGCAGGCATCAAGATTTCCTGGAACCATGTAGGTAAAACTGAAAACACAAAAGTTCCTGGACTGTAAGCAATGTTTACAAAATGTGGATGCTTTTCTTTATCCCTTTCTTTCCTCATCTTCTCCACTAAGATACAAATGCTTTGCAGGGCTAGCACCATTCCAAAGTCAGACAAATCATGAATGTCTCCAAACCAACCCATTGGAAAAGGACATGTGTATTTCAAAGTCCTGTGTGCACACGCAGCAGCTAAAAGTTACCTTTGATTCCATAAAACCCCAGACAGCCTGAAGAAATATTTTGAGAGAAGATCTGCTGGGGGTATTCTTTTTATAGTTGAAAGAGACTTTTGAATGTGATCTGTTCTTTCTACCATAGCTTGAGGCCTGGGAGAGGGAGAAACGAAGAGAAAATTGGGTTCAAGTTTCTATGACCTACTCTTCCAGAATTAGCAGCTTTTAAACAGTAGTTTGAACATTTACCTTCAAAAGGTCATTCCATGTCACTTGGGCATCATGATTTCTTTGACTGCTGTCATGGACTATCTTTGGGGTTTAAATTAGTGGGGTAGGTTCTATCCAGAGAGGTACCACTAAAACAGAAGACCGTTTTCATTAAGCCTGGAATTTGAATGTGTCTCTCCTCCCTTCTTTCCTCTGTCCTATGCTGAAGAGTTTGTTGCCTTCTTAATATGAGAATGAAAGAAAAGGAGCTCACAGGGACACCTCTGAACATTTCCTGAAAGGTCCTCATAGCCAATGGGGTTTACAAGTGCAAGTGTCAATCTTTCAAATATTTCAAAGCAGCTATGTGTGAACAGTGGATGCCTAGTAATTAATGGGTTTATAGAAGAAAAAATGTGTGTGTGTGTGTCTGTGTGTGTGTGTCTGTGTGTGTGTGTGTGTGTGTGTGAGACTGACCAGCGGAGAAGTGAAGGGAGAGGGGACACCTGAAAGGAAGTACAGAAAAACAGGGAGATGGAGACATCTAGGAATGAGAGAAAAAGAAGGAAAAAGAAAGAGCATGGAAAATAATAAGTCTTTACACTTCTTTAGTGATAAACAGATTACATGTGATCTAAAAATATGTTTTTCCTCCAGAGTTGAAAGGAGAAGGTTCCCATCCTCAATGTCCTCCAGTCACCCACCTCAGAACTCTGGGAGCAATGGCTGATTGATTCACTTTCTCTCTTTCTTGCTGCTAACAAGAAATCACTGTGATTTGTCCATCCTATTCCCTAAATACTGAGATCTACTCTTCAGTGCACACAGCTGCTGACTCTCATCATTGTTTTAGTTGAAACACTGATTGTGTTTGTCTGCTTTACTGAAAATAATCCAATTCTCTGCAACAAATATTTCCCTCCTTAGAAATTCCTTAATTCACTATCTGAGTGATCCTGCTAAAATGCAAAACTGATCATGCCTCTCCTGTTTGAAAGCCTTCCCTTTAAAAAAGGATCATGAATGACTTATGATATGCAAAGTTGCTTTTGAACCTGCCTTCAGCTTACCATCCTAACCTTCTCTGTCTTTCCTAAGAATGGGTTGTCGAATGAATATGTCAATGGACATTTTTGTTGTAATATATCGAACCATTGTTAATTTCCACACTCTCCAGTGTTCTCTCATGCAGCTAAAAGTTTGAAAGCATCATTTTCTCCATTTGCAAGAGGCTTCTTATTCCCTCCTCTCCTTGTTTTTCTCCTTTCATTCCTCTTGGAAGCTGAAACATTGCTGTCATTCCTTTGTCAGCCAACCCTAAATTATGTGCTTCCTTGTTCATTCATCCCACTAGACCATTAGCTATTTTAACACATGAACAGATTCTTACATATGACTTTATAATTTTTAACGATATAATATAATGCCTTGTAAATAATGGACAACCAAGCATGTGCAGAAAATGAATGCATATAAACATAAGATGTTATAACTAGAATCTCAATTTTATTTTCTAAATCCTCCTTCATTACTTTTCAATCTATCTGTACTTCACTAATATTTGAACTGTATTCAAAATACCATGAATTCCAGTAGAACTTTACATTCTATACATACTCTTTCAATTGATAAAGTAATGGGTAATCTCAATCTCTTAGGATAGGGGAACAAGCATAGCAGAATGCAATACAAGATGCAAAAAGAGAAGAAACATAAGGACAGGGACAATAGCTATTCCTCAAACTACTACATGTTACAGTTTCAGATGTGATCACTATTCTTGAGAAATAGCCAACATAATGCTGAACAACAACCATCCAGACCTGCAGTTGGCAATAAGTGGAAACTGAACTGAACTGAACGACTACTTGACAAGGAACTTAAAGGCTAGTTTGGATGAGATCTTCTGAGTTTCTCATTAACATTTAAATGCATTTGTCTGATGATAAAACTCAGGAGGAATCGTATTCGGATGTCGAAATGCTTGCTAAAGAAAATTAGATTTTGGCTTCTTTCTAAATGATGTCTCTTCTTTTTCTCTCAAACTCCAAAACATTTCAAAGCATTCTTAATTTGAATGCATGAGATTTTATTAATTCTCTCCAATCATAATTTCCACTCTGTTTGCCCTACACAGGTAGATGCATGGTCCAGGTGAGACATATTTTACACTAGATTATAAACTATTTCTGATATTGGCTCTTCTGAACCACACTAAAAGTGGTGCAGGAGAAATAGAGTTACTAAGTGAAAACTAGTCCTATCATGACAGAAATATTGCTTTCAAGAGTCAAAAACTCATTCAAAGTACCTTAATCAAACAAGGAATGTATTGCATATGAGGATACTTCATGGAATTCAATAGCAAAAAGCTCATAGTCTGGATTCAGAATTAAGGGAATCAAGGAAATAGTCACAAACTAGGATTGCCCTCATCATCTCCCTGTAGCCATGTGGTCTTATCTGTGTCATTCTTCCCTCTGTCAATGTAGACCAGTCTTCCTTATTTTCGACTGTACAAATACTGATCTATGTGAGCTACCAGTCCTTGTATCCCTTGAGGACAATCTGAGGTTTATGTCCCAGTTCCATGTTTTGAGGGAAGAAAACCTGATTGTCTATTTTGTATCAGCTAAGTTACCAAATGCAGCAAATAAGTGTAAGTGTGCCAGATGCAACTCTGGGGACATACTTACACTAAGAAATTGTGTATTACTTATCTGAAATTCAAGTTTAACTGGGTGATCTCTATTTTTTTTTTGTTCACTCTTGTCAGATGTCCTCTATTTGTCCAGTCTTGTGTATATGAATTTGCAGTTACTAAGTGCTGAATAAATATTTTTCAAATGAATGAATAAATTAATGAATTAAGTGTTGTGAATAAAAAACAGATTTCTATAAAACTGAAATTTCTGTGTGGAATGGGGGCACAGTTACAGTCATTGCCATAAACCTTGAAACCTTTATCTACAAACCTATACCTACTGGCAATTCTTTCATTAGTCAATGGTCATTCTAACAACATTGTCCCTAGACAAAGGACAAACCATATTATATAGTTCTTGATTGTGGCATGAAATGAAGTCAGTGTTGATTATAAGACTATTCATGCTTTTCAACAATTCTTAACATCTCTCTTTATGTAATTCTTTAAGGAATTGATGCATTGATGATACAGTGAGCAGCAAGAACAATTGTAAGTTCTTGGTCACATAAAACTTAGATTCAGTGTAGGGAGACAGAGAGACTTTCACAGAAAAAGCAAAAACTTTCATATTTGAGATAGAACAAAGATATGAACAATGAAGGAAACTCACAGGAGCACATGAACACAAATCTGTGTATATGAGGAGAGAGCAAATGGAGCATAAAGTGTGAGTTGAGCTTAATATGCATGCATCTCCTTCATCTAGAATAGAATAAACAAGAGAGATGACTTTAGATCTTCTAGAGGGAAAGAGGCTAGGATGCGTGACCATTCAAATAATAGCCAATGGACTGAAAGAGGAAAAAAGCAGTTACCACCAAGAGAATATTTTAGCAATACATATTTTTAACAATTTATGAGAAGAATGTACTTATATGCATACACCATAGTGAATCCTACCATTTTATATATATCCATTTGAATAGAGTCCTAACTAGAGTAAGATATGTTCCATGGTTGTATAATTATATAAAAATGAATTCTACTGACACATATCAATGCAAAAGAATGAAAAGAGGCAATGTCATCAGTATAGATGATTAAATTTTATCTAAAAACATTACTTTGAGTGTCCATGTTTTAACATTTTAAAGTTCTTATAATTCTTCTAGTTTGTATGAGCATTTTGAGAGATAACATTATTATTACTATTTTGTGGTTGAGGATGTTGAAGCTCAAAGAGGCCAATTATGTACCCAAGTTAACACAGCTAGAAAGCGACAGAAGCAGACTTTTAAGTCTATGCTGCTTTGAAGCCAGAGACTTTCCATTGTGCTGTGTTGCTTTTAAGTGTAGTTGCTTTATACCCCTAACATCAGCATTATCTCAAGCTGCTACTGAAGACTGCCATAGTTCCTCTATTAGGATCTTAAATCAGCAGCCTCAATTTACATGATGAAAAGCCCAGGGAGTGCTTCCATATGGAGTACAAGCAAGAGTATCTGGCTCCTGCCCAATATTTTCCCCAGAATTGCTTTCCAATATCCCCGTCTGTTTTCTGATCCTATGTGAGTGTAGCACTGGTTGTGGTTCTTTCCACACTGTTGAGAATAACAACTGATGCATAACTTATGCATATTCATGAGTGGAATTATAGCTATGCACGAATGCTCTACATTAGTGCCTAATAATCAACATCTACTTCCTCTTTTTTGTTGTTGTCTGAAATAAAGGGTGGGGGTAGGGGGTTGTTGGTTAGCTCAGTCACTAATCAACGATAATTACACCATTGCCATTCCAAACACTTATCTAGGCATCTGTGAGGCAAGCGTGGCGTGAGTACCTAATGCACTAGTTAAAGGCAGGACTTATGAAAAGTGAACAAGGATGATTGTGGAACATCTTTGCAAAAACAAAGAATTGGTAATATTCTGGAAAGCACAGACAAATTTAATTCAAATTTAATTGGAAAAACGTTTGCAGTTACTAAGTGCTAAATAAATACTTTTCAAATGAATGAATAAATTAATGAATTAAGTGTTGTGAATAAAAACCAGATTTCTATAAAATTGAAATTTTTGTATGGAATGGGGGCACAGTTACAGTTGTTTCCATAAACCTTGAAACCTATATCTACAAACCTAGATTTACTGGCAATTCTTCCCAGTAGTCAATGGTCATTCTAACAACATTGTCACTAAACAAAGGACAAACCAAATTATATAGTTCTTGATTATGGCATGAAATGAAGTCAGTGTTGACTGTAAGACTAGTCACACTTTTCAACAATTCTTAACATCTCTCTTTATGTTAAGTAACTATTTAAGGCCTTGATGATACAGTGAGCAGCAAGAATAATTTTAAGTTCTTGTTCACATAAAACTTAGATTCAGTGTAGGGAGACAGACTTTCACAGAAAAAGCAAAAACTTTCATGTTTAAGATAAAACAAGGATATGAACAATGAAGGAAACTCATATGAGCACATGAACACAAATCTGGAAGGTTTTAGTTCATCAGAAGTTTTGGAGATGGCATCCCTGGAAATTGATAGTTGAAGTAAGATCAGTAAATAGGTGTTGAAGAGGTGAAAGGAGTAGAGAGCATCTCAGTCCTAATACTCTCAGGCAGGAGGGAGCATCATCTATTCTAGGAATCAGAGAAAGAACAATGTCCTCATATTACAGAAAGCAAGGGGTAGAGAGAAAGAGAAGACACTGTTAGTTGGCAGGGGCCAAACCTTGGCAAAAGCTTACAGATGATGTCTTGGATTTTGACTTTTATCTTACTTAATAGTCACCAAGAGGTTTCCTGAAATTCACTCTTAGATGTTTGAAGCCAGATTAGTGGGGGAGAAATATAATAGGATTTGCTTTTTGAAATGATCACTGTGCTGCAAATGGTGAATGCACAGGGGAAGTCAGTGTAAGTCAGTCTAGACTAGGTACAAGTCTACCAAAGTCTCATGGGAGAGCATTTTATCTGGGTCTAAAATAGACATTGGAAGTATGTCAGCATATGTGTAAGAAGTTAAAATGAAGGAAGTTGGTAGAATTAAGATGGGAGAGACAGGGCAAGGGAAATATTGACTATGGTTTCTGATTTCTAAGTTTCTGGAATGGATGTATGGCATAACTGAAATGGCAGCCAACCTTCAAAAGTTTTGCTATTCTTCTATAATGCAGAAATATTTGTGGGAGTTTCAATCACTGTGTTTAGTTTCACTAATGGCCTACAGGTTCCCTACTGAAGTTGTTAAGAGGCAAGCATGATTTCTTCCTATTCTCTTTATCTATCATCATCTAAAGGACAAAAGCTATTCATGCTTGGAATCTACAAATAGTCCCCACCATCAACCAAACTATTTAAATGGTATCTACTTCCTTCACAAGACATCACTGATACCATACATATCTAGAAAATGCAAGAAGAGACAGGCTTCCAAATAAAGGGAAATAAAGAGGAAAATAGGCTTCACTTCAACAGAAGAAACTAAGGAAATGATGCATTTAGAATTAAAATTGAAATTTGTGATGGCAAGAAACTGATGATGCTTTTACCTAATAATTTTGATTTTTTCCAGGAAGTAGGTGGAGACACCTGTTGAGGGTGAAGGACAAATTGGAAAAACTAGTGGTTTGAGAAGAGAAAATTTGAAAAAGTCATTGTGTTAAGAAAAAAAAAAACTAGGCTGCCCCTCAAAAATGTAGTAGCATTACCAGGAGCAATGCAGGTCTGCCTGCCATTGATAATCATGGAAATGTAGTGAGAACAAGGTGCAACCCTGAGCAACTTTCTCTACAATCATTTAGATATTTTAGTTGAGAACCAGGAAAGTATACAATTGGGTTCACGTAAGGGGGCAAGATTTTTACAGCAATATAAAAGAGGTTTTAAATCATTGGCAATAATCTTCCTAAAAAGTTGAACAGTGGCAATAAACTGGGTTGAACAACTTCCATTTTATCCTTAAACAAGATTTAAAACCAGTAACAAATTCGTTTCATGTTTCTCAGAGTTGTGAGAGAAAAATCTTTGCCTTGCTTTTATCAGGGGTAAGTTTCATCGATAGATCTCTGGCTCCAGTGTCTATGTTAATGTTCTCTGAATTTTTCTTGTGCCAATCCAGATCTATGGCTGACACCTCTGTGTAGTTAGCAGCAGGGACCTCTAGCTCCTAATATACTAGCATTAATTAATGTAGATTAACTGAGATTTCTTTAGGGATATGAGTAGAGGTTTCTCAACACACATTCTCCAGGAAATGACTTCAAAATCTCCTGGGTCAGTTCTGTCTCCCTCAAAACCTGTTAGAAGCTTCATCTACAGCCACCACCATGACATCTTTCCTCTTGTCATAACTTCTTCATGCAGAACCAAGCTCACCCTTCCCACTTGCTTCTCTTATTAAAAGCAAGAACAATGGAAAAATGCCTCAGCTAGTTTAACAGGGTGGCTTTGTGACTCCCCTAAAGTTCAAGCAAGAGTAAGTCCCCGTTTAGACTTTAGCAGTTCAATATCTATGAGGAACAGGCAGATCAAAATTTCTTCACAAAGATGAGTCACTCTCTGAAAGGAGCTCTCCTATCTGTTTACTTCCTGTTGGAACCTTCAGGGGGTTTTTCTTAGTCTGCTTTATGCTGTTATAACAGAACATAAATTTCTGGATAATTGTGAATAGAAACTTATTGGCTTATGAGTCGGGAAGTGGGGCGAGTTCAAGATTGAGTGCCAGCAACTGGTGAGGGCATTCTTCCTGCATCAACTCTGGTGGGACAGCCAATTTCTTTTATAAAGGCCATGAGGGTTGGGTGAAAGTACATGTGCCAGACTTCTTCTTTTATAAGGAAACTACTCCTGTGACAACCAAACCCCTCCCATGATAATGGTATTAATTCATTCATGAGGGCAAGCCCTGATGGCTTAATCACTGCTTAAAGCTTCCATCTCTTATTGTTCTATTAAACATCAAGTTTCCAACACATGAACTTTGAACAACACAATCAAACCACAGCAGAGGGGTGTAGACCTACCAGCAACATGATTCCAGACTTTTGGCCTCCAGAACTGAAAATTATATATTTCTGTTTATGAGGATCTGTTGCAGCAGCCTTGGGAAGCCAATACATAGGTGGAAAGATGATATTCAATGTAATACTGAGGCTTCTCTGTGTTTCCTCATCACCTGTCTCTTGGAGAAAGAGAATAAATTCGGAATGTATATTTGGGAGAAGTCTCCAAATATAAACGGTCTCATTTATTTTGCTTCCCTTTTTATTTAGGAGCTACTTGCCATCAGGAGCCCTGACTTTCACTCTTCTCCTCTATGTTATGAGTTATAGAGTAGAAATGTGTGTACTGGTGTTTTTCACCCCAGTTTTTGACTGTGCATATAAGTATGTTTAATTATTAGATCTATTATTAGAAGCCACTTAGTGCCACACATAATGTACACCACAATCTCGTACAATCCAACAACCCAGCCAAAGTATCTATAGACAGTGCAGGTAGAAAAGTTCTATTTGAAGCAGGAAAGTGGAGTAGTTGAGAAGGATATTTTTGGTTAAGTGTCTATCTTATCTGATACCATGTAATATTGCACTGAAAAGTGTTTTACAGAATTCTTGGAAGGTATGGAGCAATTTGATAAGAAGCATAAGAAAGTGAAAAATTGTCAACTATGAGAAATAATCAAAAGAAAAGAAAATGGATTGTTCAGTAGAAAACATTTTATTGTAATACTTAAAATACCAAATTGATTTAATTAATAATTATGATAGCATTATAGTGAATGGATGTGGAAGAGAAGTAAAAGGAAGGAAGGCAAAACATATTTATTTCTTTAATATCATAATATCTGATGAATCAACACATTAGAATATTCAAGGAGTGAATGTCTGTATGTTTACAGTTCAAAAACTAAATAAGAGGCAACTTAAAGAAGTAAAAGAGTGAGAGGAAAAGCTATATTTGTTATAAGCTTTTGTGCATTAACTTTTAAACCATCTACATGAACTACTTTAAGATGAACAAAAATTGATTTAGAATAGATAAAAATAAAAGTCCTGGAATTTATCTCATCAGCTTGATTTATTTATATGTATTCATTAAATAAATCTACTAACTATATAATGTAAGCAAAATAACTTTATCCTACATTGGTTTACATTTGTGTACAATTTGGTGATGAGAAACAAATAGGCGTGAAATAAAAATTGGAGCCTTGGGCTTCAATTTTATAGTGGAAATTAAATATACATATAAATAAAAATATAAAGTCAAACAAAATTGAACTAACGTACTATGCAACAATAAAATGAAAGATGGAAGATTAGAAATAAAGCCTTGGGTGCTTTATATTTTCCAGGGAGGAGAAAAATACGGATGAACTTTACATTCTTTAAATAAAACACAGCACATTTTTACATATAACAAGTAGAAAATTTATTAGACTTACATATATTTTAAAGGACTTCTCTATGGGAGGACTGCTGTTTTTGCTGTGAACAAAGGTAATAAAAATTCATGTCCTCATGGATACTCATCTATACAAATATTTCTAAAGTACACATGTAACATTTGCAAACTTCACTATATACCAGAGTCTAATGGTTAGGATAAAAAAAAATATCATTTAAACCAGGTACTATGAAAAAAACCATTATTTACATAAAATTAATGTAAAAGGAGAAAAAAATTTGCATTTGTAAATACACATTTAAATTATTCTCAGTCCCCTAAATAAATGGAAATTACAAAAAATAAATCATTAAAACAATGAATAAGTTACATACAAAAATTAAGGATAAATTTAAGAAAAGTATGTAATTCTAAATTCATATATTAGAAAATAAGAAAGTTGTTGAGCTTTAGGTCATTCTTTAATTCACAGATAATATTAATTGTGAACATTATTATTATTATTAAATTATTTTCAGTCCCCCAAATAAATGGAAATTACAAAATTTATTAAATTAAATTTCAAGAATTAGAAGAAAGAAAATAATAATGAATGTAGAATTTAACAAAAAAAAAGAAATTTTGCAAAAGATCATATACTCAAGTATATTAACTTACAAAAAATACTAAATAAAATAGGCAAAACTAATGAAAATAAAGAGTGAGTATATAAACACCCGCCAGAGCTCAGGCCTGGCTGGCCCTGATCAACCTCGCCAACCTTTGTGGGAGCCCAGGCCCAGTGTAGGCTTGGCTCTACCCCTCCCCACCACCACCTGGGAGCCTAGGTCTAACCTACTTCCATCTTGAGATACTGCAGCCATTCCCATAGCCTTCCCCACACAGTAGTCTCTACCTTGGGACAACAGACAGGCCCTAGAAGCAGCTGCATCGTGCAGTATGTATCCCAAAGCCAGTGTAAGGCCCACCCTTTCAGCCCCATTTCTGAAGATGTTGCATCCATCTTGGGGCCCCTCTGCTACTATCTTGAGTTACATCTTGCTATTTCCGCCACCACTGATAGTTGCAGTAGTATCCATCCTGGGACACCCGTAGGGTCAGGAAGCCCAACACCAAGATGAGGAAAGCTGCACAGATACTACAAGATTATAGTAATACCTCAGATCCACACTGAAATAAAGGAAGTCACATAGACAATATGAAAAAACAAAGAAGGAAAGTGCCCTAAACAAATCAGGATACTACAATAACAGAACCCATGAACAGTGAAGTTGATGAAATATCAGAGAAGGAGTTCATAATGTTCACAATTAATATTATCTGTGAATTAAAGAATGACCTAAATGAGCAAATACTGGCAAAAATTGATCACTCCAATGAAGAGATAAGAGTAAATACAGGCAACCTTTAATGACACCAATAAAAAAGATAAAGGAACAAATACAGGCATCCATTGATCAACCAACAAAGAGATAAGGGAGCAAGTATAGGTACCAAAAGATTACTTCAAGAAAGAGATAGAGATTCTGAAAAAAAAAAAAAAATCAGAAATCCTTGAAATGAAGGAATAAACCAAATAAAAACTCAATAGAAAGCATCACCAACAGACTACATCACTTGGAAGGGAGAACATCAGATAATGTAGACAAAGTATAAAATCTGTAAAATAAAGTTGACCACACAGTGAAGATGATAAGAAACCATGAACAGAACATCCAAGAATAATGGGACAGCATCATAAGACCAAATTTGAGAGTTATTGGGATAGAGGGAGGCACAGAGTTTCAAACCAAAGGAATGCACAATCTCTTCAATGAGATAATATCAGAAAATTTCCCAAGCATGGAGAATGAATTGGAAAACCAAATACAAGAGGCTTACAGGACACCGAGTGTACAAAATTACAACAGATCTACACCAAGGTACATTATAATGAAAATACTTATCATACAGAACAAGGATAGAATCTTAAAGGCCACAGGAAAGAGGAATCAGATCACACATTGGGGGAGACCAATTCATATCTCAGTAGAATTTTCAACCTACACCCTCAAAGCCAGGAGATCACAGAACAACATATACCAAGCTCTGAAAGAAAATGGATGCCAACCAAGAATCTTATATCCAGCAAAATTAAGCTTTAGATTCAATGATGAAATAAAAACCAGCCATGATAAACAAAAGTTAAAAGAATTTACAACTAGAAGGCCTGTACTATAGAACATCCTCAGCAAAATATTCCACGAAGAAGAATTGAAAAACAACAATGAAAATCAGCAAATAGAGGTATTACACTAAAGGAAAAACTAATCAAGTGAGAAACCGAGTCAAGTTAAATATCAAAAATAAACAAAAATGGCTGGAAATATAAATCAGGACTCAATAATAACCCTGAATGTTAATGGCCTAAACTCACCAATCAAAAGACATAGACTGGCAGATTGGATTTTTTTTTTTTTTTAAAAGAGACTCAACAATATGCTGCCTCAATACAGGCATTGATTTGTATCATTAAAAATAATTATGTAGTGATGAGGTCAGGATTCTATTTATATAAAAAATGCAGATGAAGTTGAGTTTAATTAAAATTTACTCTCTAGAGGCTGATTCATAGTGGGATAGGGAGAGGGAGCATGGGAGAAATAGATGAACTCTAGATAGGGCAGAGGCGTTGGAGGGAAAGGGAGAGGGCGGGGGTTAGCAAGGATGGTGGAACGATGATCATTATTATCCAAAGCACATGTATATTGACATGAATTGGTGTGAATATACTTGTATACAACCAGAGATATGAAAAATTGTGCTCTACATGTGTAATAAGAATTGTAATGCATTCTGCTGTCGTACATAAATTAAAAAAAGTAAAATAAAATAAAACTTACCCTTGAGTTTCCTGACAAACAAGGCAAAAAGGTGATATAATTTTGTCAGATATAGAGAGGTCTCTCATTAGTAGCATTAAAATCAAACTGTCTCCACGCATCTTAAGATAAGATCTACCTAAAAGTAAGTTGTAACATATCTTCTATAGCAAAGTTATAAACGGGAACTAGAGAATGATTTTAAAGAGTTTTTTTTTAAGTTATATAAACAATCTATTTAAATAGATGACTAGTCAAAAAGTTCTGCTTTAGTGACTGCACTAGGAAAACACTTAATTTAGCACACAAGTTGTAATGTACAAATGTCTTAAAAGTTTGAAATCATTGTAGAATAATTTGATAACCTTCCTACAATATTTTTTAATAATTGTAACCTAGGAAATCTTTCATTGAACATTTTCTTCCTTTCTTTCTTTTAGCCTTTTTTTTTTTTTTTGGTACTGGGGATACTTTATCCCTAGCCCCCTTTTTCATTTTTTTGAGATAGGACCTTGCTAAATCGCTGAGGCTCGCCTCCTACTTGAAATTTTCCTCCCCCAGCCTCTTGAGTCTCCAGGATTACAGATGTGCTCAACTATCCCCACTATGCATTGTATGTTTTTTTTACACAAAACAGCCTTTATTTTCATTTTCAGCCCAAATCAGGTTTAATTTTATGCCTTCACATGCCTAAT
This sequence comes from Marmota flaviventris, assembly GCF_047511675.1. Taxonomy (NCBI): domain Eukaryota; kingdom Metazoa; phylum Chordata; class Mammalia; order Rodentia; family Sciuridae; genus Marmota; species Marmota flaviventris. The sequence goes on along the minus strand of NC_092506.1, from coordinate 41,999,408 downwards.
ATCTCCAGTGACTTGGGGTCATAATTCTCCCCTATTGAGAGCTACATATGACATAAAACACATCTTAGCCATATTTATTTTCTCAGAAGTCAGCATAGTGGACTCTTAGCAGATCTATGCATAAAAGGAAAGAAAGAAGAAAAGAAATATGAACAAATGAATGAATGAACTACCTTCTTGTCCCTTTCTTCACAAAGAGATACAAGGAACTTGTTAGCTCTTCCAAGCCATAGCCTATGTAGAAATGAGAATTTCCAGAACAACTCCATCTCATCAAATGCAACACTAGGGATAGTTAATCTTCTCCATGTGTTCCCCCTCATAAGTGAGGTTGGGAGGGGTACCATGTGGAGGCATAAGGAAGCAATATTGAATTGTGGAGTAATAACCATAGATGATGGCAACTCTGGGCTTTGAAAATGAATGGTGGTGGCAGGAAGGTGAAACATGCTTTGCTTCCATTAGTGCAGTGTAGGGTTTTACTGCCATTTTTCTATCCATCTTCTGAGAATTTCTATCATTCAGGAGCATCATAATTAGGTTTCACTGAAAATGAGGAGAATAAGAGCGGGGTTTTGGAAGTTGATGAAGAAGCATCTTCTGCACACGGGTGCTCATGTTATTTAGTTATTTTTCCATGGGCAGTGTTTTTTTTTTTCAGCATTATTTACATAATGTTTCTATGACATCAGATTCTCTTGCATTTGGTTTGAAGAAGCAATTTATTATTCTTGACATTTCAAACCCATCGTACATTCCCTGGGTAAAATTTTTAAAGATTGGAACAAAGACATGATTTTTCTAAATTGAAAAATGGCATAAGTTATTTCTGCTGAAATTAAGGGAAAGCCCAGAAGAGGAGCATCTAACAGTCCCCTGTCTCTCGAGTATGATTTAAGGTCTCTCTTTTATACGGTGAAGTGTGTCTCAGGTTGGAGCTGGAAAAATGGGACACTGCCTCCTTAGCACACACTCCGCTCTTACCTTCATTGTTCACTCTGTAGCTTTTAATTTATGATCATGTCGATCCCACCCACTAACTTGTTACCTTCCTTGAGGAGAAAAAGCCAAGTATGTTTCACATTGATGCGTATTTTTGAAGTCTTGCTTTATTAGCTTCATGAGAGATTCATTATGTTGTACTTTAAAATGTACAAAGTGTATAAAATGCTGTTGTGGTACATTCGCGCCTATTCAGGTCTTTAATCAGGAAGTTCGGAGAGCACACCTGCAGTTCTTTGTCTTGTACTTTGTATTAATTTTCCATTGCTACATAACTGATTACCACACAATGTCTAAAACCATCTCAAATTATTATCTTGCAGTTTCTGTGGATTTGGAGCCTGGCATGGAGCCACAGCATTTTCTGGTCAGGTCCTGCAAGGCTGAAATCAAGGTGCCCACTGGAGCTGCCATCTCCTCTGAGGCTCAGAGTCTTTTTCCAATCTCATTTATGTATGTGACAGACATCATTTCCTTGCCACTATAGGAAGCTTCTTTTTCATTTTAGTCTCTTGATTAGGGGTTATTCTTAGCTCCTAAAGGCTACCTGCCATTCCATGCCTGTGGCCCCGTCCACAACATAGTCCCTGCTTTTGCAAGGCCAGCAGGATATGCCGTTGCAGATTTGAATCTCTACTTCAGCTATGCCTGAACCTATACCCAGCTGTAAAGGGTTCATGTGATTAGGACAGGCCCACCCAAGTAATTCACTTTTCAACTGATTCAACTGATTGGGAAATTTAATTGCATTTGAAAAAAAATCTCTTTCGGTATAGCAATGACATAATTATGGGAGTAATGCTTAATCATAGCCACAGTGTGCATCCACATTCATCTCATGTAGAAGAAACCCAAGTGTTGAGGATCATTGGGTATTACTTTAGAATTTTGCTTATTCCAAGTTTACAAACCAAGTGGTGAAATTTGTCATTTAAAATCATACCCACACACAAACATATATATGTGGGTACATATATTACAAACACCTATTTTTGTGTGTATACATGTCATGTATGTAATAATGCAATGAATGCATTTCTGAATTTCTGAATCGGACCTTCTGGGTTAATCAAAATAAACCTTAAAAGACAAAATTCAATGTGAAAATACAACATTGTGAAATTATTGGCTCAACTAAAATGTTCCAAACATTCATTTATCTGTTTGGGTCTCAGAATAATTTATGAGAAAACCATCCACACATGACACTTGCCAACCATATTCATTTTTATCTAGCTTAACTAATACTAAGAACTAAAAATTGTTTTTTGCCTTTTATCCTTTTATGTCTCTAAAGAAAACAATTAAAGAACTGTACTACCTGGGAGCAAATCTGGGCAAGTCCTACGTAAAGATGACAGTGATGTTCAATGGAAAGTCACCGTTAGCTGACACAGTGACCATGAGTTTTTGGGTCACATTTGCAGTGCCATAAAACACAGTGCAGCATAACTGAGTTTCTTTTTAATGTGGGATTTGCCCTAACTACCTTCTGTGAATTTTCACAAAAACATCCTTTATAGAAACTAATCCAGTTTTCTGTATTGATCTATCACTGACCTGAGCCCATGAATGTATTACACTCAGGGATTTTTGACCATGATCCTTCATGGCCAGAAATGCAAACTAAATCTAAATTCAATTAATGATTTAAAAATAGCTTAAAGGCAAGGTGTGGTGGCTCATGCCTGTAACCCCAGCAACTTGTGAGGCTCAGACAGGAGGGTTACAAGTTCAAGGCCAGCCTCAGCAATTTATCGAGGCCCTAAGCAACTGAGTGAAACCCTGTCTTAAAATAAAAAATAAAAAAGAGCTGGGGATGAGTCTCAGTGCTAAAGTGCCACTGGGTTCAATACCCAGACAACAACAAACAAAAAAATAAATAAATAAAATAACTACAAGAACAGTGATAATCATTTTTTGAGTAATTACTTTCTTCCAGGTTTAATGCTAAGTATTTTCTACCCCTTTTTAAAGTAAAGAAGAGATTTCATTTTTTGCTCAAGTCACATAGTTAGAAATAATGAGAATCTGAATTCATGTCAGAGGCTTTCTGAAGCCAAATCTCTGCTTCCATGCCATACTTGATCTCTTCTTGTGGTTTTCCATCTTGGTGTATATCAAAAAACTCAGTTTGTTTTTTTCCACAACCATGGCTCATATTCTAAGATAGATGCACAATCAGATTAATTCATGTTTAATCTAATAAATTAAAATTAGATGCATTACTTACATGAGATAGACTTTTCAATCACGAATAGTGTTTGTTACTTGGTAAGATAAAACATTGAAGGTAATATAATAAAGACCAGAAGAGTAGCAGAATAGTATCAGAGCAAGAAGGATGTAAAAGGTGAGGTCCTGGAGCAGAAAATTGATAAAATTGTTATGTGCATACATTAATATGTCACAGTGGATCACTCTAGTATGCACAATAATAATGTACTAATAATAATTGCTCTATAGTATAGTATTGGCAACATTTGGATATGAAATATATATTAATAATAGACAATATTATTGCATTAATACCACTATTGCTGCATGCTTTGAAAGGTCCAACCACCTACCTACCTTCTGACCATCTAGAGAAGACAGGTGTGTGGCAAAATGATAAATTTAGGTGAAGGGTTCACACTATAAGGAAATAGTTGCATTTTTAAAAAACTATTCTATAACTTGGATTTTTTTCAAAAATAAAAGTTTAAAAATAAAAACTGCTTACCATTAACATTTTATGTATATTTAAAAACTCAGAAATTTTAACTTGACTTTCAATAAAAAGTCTTGTATTCATTTCTTAACATATATATTTGAGTGTGTCTGCGTATGTGTGTACATTTGTTTTTTTCACCATCATCCTGTTCCTTGCTGTGTATAAGCACTACATTGTGTTTCATATGGTGTTGGCTTTTACATAATTTATCTCATGTAAGCCTCATGATTTTTTTTAAATAAACCTTAGAGCCTTATTATATTTATTAAGAGTGACACAGCCACATCAACATTTATAGCAGTACAATTTACAGTAGCTAAGCTATAGAGCCAAACTAAGTGCCCATCAGCAGATGAATGGATAAAGAAATAGTGGTATACAAACACAATTGAGTATTACTCAGCCATAAAGAAGAATGCCTTTATGACAGCCGACAGTAAATGGATGGATCTGGAGACTATCATGCTAAGTGAAATAAACCAGTCCCCCAAAGTCAAAGATAGAATGTTTTCACTGACATTTGGAAGCTAAATCACAATAAAAGGGGAAAAAGAAGAAAAGTTCAGTAAATTAGACAAAGGGGAATAAAAGGAAGGGAGGAGGATAGGAATAGGAAAGATAGTAGAATAAATCTAACATGATTTACCTAAATGAACCCCACCATTTTGCCCACTCACAAGAATAAGGTCCTAATTAGAATAAGATACAATCTGTGCTTTTATAATTTTATCAAAATGAACTTTACTCACATGTAGAGCTAAGAAGAACCAATAAAATATTAAAAATAAATAAATACAATAAAATGTTTAATAAAAAAAGAAATTGAGACTTAGAAAAGTTAAATAACTTGCTGAAATCTATATCACTATTATTAGAGCTAGAATTCCTACTTCTTTCGATTCTTCTCTATCATTCTTCAAGGCATACTGTTAGGGTTAATGTTAGGGTCTGTAAACAAGTCAGGGTGGCGCCTGGCATTTTGCCAGAGGAAGTGGTTTGTGAAGTAACGCCAGCTAGCCATTAAGTGTGGAGATTCCTTACTGGTTGACTGCTGTATCTAGTTTATGTTAATTAAGATAAGCTGTGTGTAATGTATATATACCCCTCCTGTCCTACAATAAAGGGCTCCCACTCCTGCTGTATCAATGTACACAAGTTGTTCGTCATCCCCCAGTTATTTTGCTGCAGCCGGACTGCGGCAGCATACATTAGTGATTGAGGGCAAGGAAAATATTTCACTCCTTCAGTATTTTTTCCATTGCTTAGCATGGCATCTTATAAATCCTAGATGACCAACAAATATTTGTTGATTGAATATTAGAGGCTAAAACTATATTCCTTCATAGTAATTCAACTTGATGAGAGAAACTCCCACTACAAGATATTCACAGTTAGAGAATGCATCCCAGCTAGGATCATAAACATTATGTTAACAACAGAAACTATTGGTGTTATATTTGAAGAATGGTAGTAAAAATTCCCTTTGGAAAAACTTTTGAGGTTTATGACATACTTTCATAAATGTCTTCAATCAAGAAAGTGTTTTCATTAATAAAATCTTAAATGCAAGCTCCATAAGAATATGCTAAGAAGCAGGAAAGAATGATAACTTTAAACAGAAAAACTTTAACATCAGAGCACTAGTTTTTTAAAAACTCAGGTAGCAACTGTGTTTACTTCACCTGGCTGCTGTTAAATTTTATGAAAAATGAACGTGGAAGTCCTTCTGCTTAGCTAAGTAGGTTTCTGTGGGTGCAGTGAGCTGTTTCAAGCAAGCCATTTCAATAATGCAAGAGTATAAACTACTTTAGAATTACATTGTAAACAGCATTTTCAATCTTGTATTGCAATTATACATTGAATGCAGAATCAACTCAGAATATGGAAGTCCCAAAAAATGTTGGCAGGAATAAAGAAGGGACCTGATTCTCTAAACAAGGATACAATTTCCCAGTAGCTTGCTAGGCTTGCCTGGAAGCCACACAGCCAAGTTCTTGCTGCACAGGCAAGTTCCACAGACATCACTGTTAGCAATCCATTCGTGGGAAAACCCTGGCACTTGAATACATATGTTTGTCAGGCCTTATTTCTCTTACTCTTAGAATTAACTCTAATGCAGAATCTGGAGCATGAGAATCAGGTATGATGAAGTGTCTCAAATCACTACTATTAGTCTCCATATGTCTGGATTAAAATCAGGTGCTTAGCATCTGAAGGAACATAGGCAAATTACTTAACACCTCTGGATTTAGCCTCCTCACCTCTATAATTGGGACAGTATTATTATCTATTTCTTAGAATTACTATACATATGAAAAGACAGAATATCTGCTAAGATCTTATCTTAGTACTTGTAGCATAATTCTTACCATAAATATTAATTATTATTATAAGAGTTAATTTCCACAATAATGGTATGAAGAGCTCCATGCTTTACCTCCCTAGAGAAACAATAATCAGTAAAAAAAAAGCCTTAAACTTTCTATAAATTGTTTAAAGGCCTACAGAAAATGAAGAAACATTTCAAGAAAATCTATTGTAAGAGAGTAAAAACAGCAAGGATTGCTGTTGGTTGCACCATGAACAGCTTCCCCATGTTCTTCTCCCCTACCCCCATTTTCTCAGCTTAACATGATAGAAGTTCCCCTATGGGCAGATTGAGCCAAGATCAGGACTCATTATATCCTCAGATCAAAGTTAAAGGTTGTGGTGTCTCCTGGGAATGGTGGGCCACCAGGACGTCTCATCTGCTAGCTCTGTGTTGCAGAGGCTAAATAAATGGTTGGGAGCTGTAGCCAGGAGATCAGACTCTCTCCATGAAGCCAGCTATTAATGTAAAGAGAGGCTCCATTCCAGATGAAGCAGACCTCGATACTAGTCCCTGAATGGTCTTTCCCTCCTTTTTTCATGGAGTCGAGTTTTCACACCAGGAAGCATAAACCTAGAAGACCAGCAACTACTACCCACCATTAATACTTGAGAAACTACAGACAGAGCCCAAGAGCCTCTTACAGAAACCATGGAAAGACAGTGAGATCTGTGGATGGATGCTGCCTTCCCTGAGGGCATAGGTCAATGTGCAGAGGGCAAGAGGATAAAAACGAAAATCTTACTTAGAGTTTACCAGTCCCAAGTGACTGTACAGACAAAATTGGAGACTAAAGGGGCCTTGGCCAGATTTCTTTTCAAAAATATTTTCCAAGTTTGAAGCTGCTTGATATTGAGGTCTGAAAATATAAGCTAAAAATCTTTGAAACATAAAATTTAAATTTGAACCATTGAGAAGAAAACAGAGTTCAGGACAGGTCACTCAAAAAGCACTACTGGACACACATGGACCTCTGCTGGAAGCCAGAAGGAGTCACGTCAGTACCCTCGTGAAATGTGGTATCATCACTTACTTTCTTTGCCCACAGAGAAGCAGGTGAAGGGCTTCTGGAAAAAGATGACATCATGTAGAGTATCTTCAAAATTTACACAGAATCATGAGCATTCAATCCAAACTCACTAAACAGAGCAAATGAGAGCTACTTGAAAAGAGCAATGGAGATGTGTGGGGTACAGGTAAAGTAGCTAACGTGTGTGAAGTCCCGGAGATGCAAACAACAGAGTATGGGGCAGAAGGCATACTAGAAGGGCTAGTGACAAAGAATGAAGGACACCAAGTCAAAGATGTAGGAAGCTCTTTGAACCTTAAACAAAGAAACCATACCTAAGCACATTTTGCTTACTGTACTTCATTCATCTAGCTTTGGGTAAGTGAGGAAAGATGTTATGGGCAATATGTTTGTCAATTTCTTCTACTTTTAAAACCATACCTTTCTACTGAACTCCGTCTCTTCAGCAAATTCAAATTTCCAGTGCCTTTTCAGAACTATTTATCTCTGCTTTCAGTTTGTCTTTCATCACTTGCCTCCTTTCCAAGGTGCTGCCATTGCCAAAGTTACTTCTCCATCGTATGTTCATATCCATAGAGGTAGGCATACCTGGGATGCCCTGGCTCCTGCTAATGTGGAGAGGTTTGGTCTTGTTCCTGGGTATTCTTGGTGTTTGCCAAAGCATGGTCAATCCCATAGTATCTTTTGGAGCTGACAAACACTGCCAAAACATGCCAAAATTCTTGCCACGGACCCAGCACACTGGCCAGCACTGCTCTTATTCCTCTGAGGTGTCCTATCTCCAACCCTCTCAATAGCTCTGTGGCCTCCTGGCAGATACATGGGACTCCTGAAGCTCCTATCTATGCATGTTGACCATGGCCAAGAAGGAGCACTACTAAGCACTTGTGTTAGTCAGCTTTTCATTGCTGTGAAAAATTATACCTGAGAAAAATCAACTTATAGGAGGAAGGCTTTATTTCAGCTCTGGTCCATGGTCGCTTGTCCCATTACTTTGTGCCTTTGTCAAGACATAACACCAAGGCAGGGAGCACAGAAGAGCGGCGCTGCTTGTTTCATGAAAGCCAGGAAGCAGAAAAAGCCAGAAGGAGAAAGAGGAAGGGTCCAAGGACAAAATATATCCTCACAAGCAGGTGCCCAGTGACCTACCTCACCCAACTAGTCCCCACTCCTGAGAGTGTCCATCACATCCCAGTAAGCACTACCAGTTGGCCAAAGCCTTCAATGCATGAGCAATTGGGGACATTCTAGTGACTTAAGTGTCCCATCCAGTTCATGGGACACTTACCATGATGCAGTAATCCCCGTGCAGAGATATATTGTTTCCCACCCTTATGGCCTTATTTCCCTTTTTTCTCAACTCTTATTGTCCCGGCAGTATGTCTCCCAAAATTACATTATCACCTAAACCTTGTACCAGGCTTGTTTTCTTGGGAACCAGAAAAGATAATTTTTCTGTGACCCTGATACTGATGAGAACAGCATGAAGAACAGCCCCTTGCTTTCCCCGGTGCAGTGCACTTGGAGAGCTGTTGCCATTCCACTTTTCTCATCTCTGTCTTTCTACTCCAGTGAACAAAAACTATTTTAACAAAGGGTTCTCATCTCAAGCTTCATATAACTTTTCTTTCTTGTATCACCTCTCTGTACTGAAATAGATGCTCAGATGTTAAGTGCACTGTTTGTCGAGTTTTAATAAATGAAATTTCCTGAATTGCCATTATCCAAATCAAGCTGTAAAACACATTATTCATCTTAGAAAGTCTCCATGTGACCTTTTCCAGTTAATTATTTCCCTCCTGGAGGCAAACACTCTTCTAATTGTTATCATCCTATGTTAATTTTACCAGATCTTGAATTTTATATAGAAGAGAGGCAGTTTTGTTTTATATCTAGCTTCTTTCATAGAGTGACATTTTGAAGATTTGCCAAAGCCCTACTTCTTCTTTTTATGAGTGCATGTTAATTGTACAGAATAATGGATTTTATTTTTTCTATTTCATTAATTTCAGCTCTGATTTTAATTATTTCTTGCCTTCTACTTCTTTTGCTGTTGTTTTGCTCTTCTTTTTCAAGGATTTTGAGATGAAGTATGAGATCATTTATTTGTTGGTTTTTTCTTTTTTTAAGGAATGAACTCCAAGCAATGAATTTTCCTCTTAGAACTGCTTTCAATGTGTCCCATAGATTCCGATATGTTGTGTCTGTGTTTTCATTTATCTCTAAGAATTTTTTAATTTCCTTCTTGATGTCTTCTATAACCCATTGATCATTCAGTAACCTATTGTTCATTCTCCAAGTGATGTATGCTTTTTCTTTCCTTCTTTTATCGTTGATTTTCAGTTTCATTCCATTATGATCAGATAAGATGCATGGTATTATCTCTACTCCTTTATATTGTCTAAGAGTTGCCCTGTGACATAATATATGATCTATTTTTGAGAAGGATCCATGTGCTGCTGAGAAAAAAGTGTAACTGCTTGATGTTGGGTGGTATACTCTATATATGTCAATTAGGTCTAGGTTATTAATTGTGTTATTGAGTTCTATAGTTTCCTTATTCAACTTTTGTTTGGAAGATCTGTCCAGTGGCGAGAGAGGTGTGTTGAAGTCTCCCATGATTATGGTATGGTGGTCTATTAGACTCTTGAACTTGAGAAGAGTTTGTTTGACGAACATAGCTGCACCATTGTTTGGGGCATAAATATTTATGATTGTTATGTCTTGTTGGTGTATGGTTCCCTTAAGCAGTATGTAGTGTCCCTCTTTATCCCTTTTGACTAACTTTGGCTTGAAATCTATTTTATTTGATATGAGTATGGACACTCCTGCTTGTTTCCGAAGTCCATATGAGTGATATGATTTTTCCCAACCTTTCACCTTCAGCCTATGTATGTCTTTTCCTATCAAATGCATCTCCTGTAGGCAGCATATTGTCGGGTCTTGTTTTGTGATCCATTCTACTAGCCTGTGTCTCTTAATTGGTGAGTTTAAGCCATTAACATTTAGGGTTATTATTGAGATATGGGTTGTTCTTCCAGCCATATTTGTTTATTTCTGTTACTAAACATGGTTTGTTTTCCTCTTTGATTATTTCCCCCCCTTAACTGTCCTACCTCCCACTGTTGGTTTTCATTGTTATTTTCCATTTCCTCTTCCTGTAATGTTTTGCCAAGGATGTTTTGAAGAGATGGTTTTCTAGCTGCGAATTCTTTAAACTTTTGTTTATCGTGGAAGGTTTTAATTTCATCTTCCATCCTGAAGCTTAATTTTGCTGGATACACAATTCTTGGTTGGAACCCATTTTCTTTCAGTGTTTGAAATATGTTATTCCAGGATCTTCTAGCTTTCAGAGTCTGTGTTGAATGATCAGCTGTTATCCTGATTGGCTTACCCCTAAATGTAATCTGCTTCCTTTCTCTTGTAGCTTTTAAAAGTCTCTCCTTATTCTGTATGTTGGGCATCTTCATTATAATGTGTCTAGGTGTGGATCTCATATGATTTTGCACATTCGGCGTCCTGTAGGCTTCTAGGATTTGGGATTCTGTCTCATTCTTCAAGTCTGGGAAGTTTTCTCGTATTATTTCATTGAATATACTGTTCATTCCTTTGGTTTGGAGCTCTGTACCTTCCTGTATCCCAATGACTCTTAAGTTTGGTATCTTAATGTTATCCCATATTTCTTGGATGTTCTGCTCATGGTTTCTTAACAGTCTTGCTGAGCTGTCTATGTTCTTTTCAAGTTGAAATACTTTGTCTTCATTGTCTGATGTTCTGTCTTCTAAGTGTTCTACTCTGCTGGTAGTATTCTCCATTGAGTTTTTAAGTTGGTTTATTGCTTCCTGCATTTCTAGGATTTCTGTTTGTTTGGTTTTTATAACCTCTATCTCCCTGTATAGTTGATCCTTTGCTTCCTGGATTTGTTTCCGTAATTCGTTGTCGAAGTGATCTTTCATTGTCTGATTTTGCTGTTTAATGTCTTCCTTGATACTCCAGATCGTCTGAAGCATGTATATCCTGAATTCTTTGTCTGACATTCCATCTGCTGCCGCTGTTACCTCTTCTAAAGTTGCATTGACCTGCATTGCTTGTGGTCCTTTCTTTCCTTGTCTTTTCATACTGCTTGCGTATCTTTCCTGCAGGCGCGGGCGGCGGCTCTGCTCTCTCCTTATTCCAATTGGGGTGTCGTGGCTACCACGCCGGCAGGTCACTGGGCCTGTTCTGGGCGCTGGCGGCGGCTCTATTCTGCCCCTACTCCAATTGTGGTGACGAGTGTACCACGCCGGCAGGCCACCGGGCCTGATCCGCCGGTCGGTTGCAGGTTTGCCTACACTGCAGGCGCGGGCGGCGGCTCTACTCTGCCCCTACTCCAAATGGGGTGACGTGTCTGTCGTACCGGCAGGCCACTGGGCCTGTCCCGCTGGTCGGTCGCAGATCTGCCCACCTTTCGGGCACGGGTGGAGGCTCTGCTCTGCCCCTACTCCAATTGGGGTGTCGTGTCTACCCCGCCTGCAGGACGCTGGGCCTGTTCCTGGCACGGGCGGCGACTCTGCTCTGCCCCTACTCCAATTAGGGTGGTGTGTGTACCACGCCGGCAGGCTCCTGGGCCTGATCCGCCGGTCTGTTGCAGGTCTGCCTACCTTGGAGGCGCGGGCGGCGGATCTGCCCTGCCCCTCCTACCACGCCTGCGGACCCCTGGGCCTGATCTGCAGGTTGGTCACAGGTCTGCTCACCCTACGGGCACGGGTGGCGGTTCCGCACCGCCCCCACTCCAATTGGGGTCACGTGACCACCACACCGGCAGGGCCTGATCCGGGCATGGGAGAAGGATCTGCTCTGCCCCTACTCCAGTTGGGGTGACGTGTGTACCACACTGGCAGGCCACTGGGCCTGACCCGCCAGGCTGTCACAGGTCTGTTTACCTTGCAAGCGCGAACGGCGGCTCTGCCCTGCCCCTCCTACCACGCCCATGTACCACTGGGTCGTGGGCCTGCCCACCTTGCAGGTGCGGGTGGTGGCTCCGCTCCGCCCCCTCTCCAATTGGGGTCACGGCGGTCACCACACTGGCGAGCCGCTGGGCCTGCTCCGGGCGCTGGCAGCGGCCCGGCTCCTCCCCTCTGGCTCGACGACAAATTGAGGAGACTCGGGTGTCTGTGCCTCACCCCCCCTACCAGGAGACCAACTGTTTCTGTCTCCGCTGGTATTGATGAAGTTCTCTCCTCCGCCGCTTTCTGATGACATCAGATCTCTGCCATGTTGGTATCCTATGGGAATGGCAGCATTTCGTTCCCCTTGCCGGGCAACCAAAGCAACGGGTGAGTCCTGACCGGCCCTCAGCAGGACCCGGACCGAGAAGCACTTTCCGCGGGCTCCTAGCCCAGGGCCAGGGAAGTTCCGGGAGCCGGAACTCGGCCGCTCCGTGCTCGGTGTAAGCTCCTATAAGGGTAGGCTCCAAGAAGCAGTCCCCCCGGGCTCAGTTCCGGGAGCCGGAATTCGGCCGCTTAGTGCTTGGTGTATGCTCTGATAGGAGCAGGGTCCAAGAAGCAGCCTCTGCAGGCTCCGCAGCCCTGGGCCAGGGCGGTTCCGGGAGCCGGAACTCGGCCGCCCCGCGCTCGGTGTTCGCTCCGATAAGATCAGGTTCTAAGAATCACCCAGGCACTGAACCCTAGCAATCTGTCTGCAAGCCGCAGGCGAATGGCAGCCTGAAATTACCTGTTCTATGGCTGAATGAGCTGCGGTCAGTCGAAAACAGGGATGGTGACGTCAGCTTTCCAACATGGTGGCTGCTGGCCTCCTCTGTGGTCTGACCGGTGTGGAGAACCGAGATGGACCGCTTCCTTCCCCCGTCTCGAACCCAGAATTCAGCCCTGAGTACGGTGCTTGCACGGCTGGCAGAAACTGCAGCGCTGTATCCCTGCGTCGCTGTCTCCTCATTTCCCAGCGCGCGCTGCAGACTCTAGCCGCGGGGCGATTTGCTGAATAAGCAGTGTTACCCTCGTGCGACAAACCTCTCGCGTTTGAGTCCCCGTAGCCGATCCTCGTGCGATGGAAATCCTTCCTCCAGGTTCTGGAGCACCCCACTATTGCTGGAAATTCCTAACAAGATAGCCTTTAGCCGTCCTGACTTGTCATACTCCCACACAGTGAAGCAGCACACGGGGGCAATGCACTCCCCTCGCCGCCATCTTCCCTCTCCTTTTTTTAATTCTTGATAACTATTGTGACTGTCATCCATACTCAGGTTTCAGCCCTCCATTTCTCTTTAATGCTGTGTTGTTTGTGAATGCAGCATAATTTTTGTATCTATTCTTTAGTTTACTTTGAATACTATTCTTTTTTACACTGTTTTATAAATTGGCTAACAGTCTGTTGATAAACTGAGCACAAAGCCAACTTCTCTCTATGTTAATTGGATCAGCAACAATGGTTAATAATGAACTGTACTTAATAAACTCCTTACAAGTGAATTTAAAAATGTGTACTCTGCGAAAAAAGGTCACAAGAATTCATTTTTACAAAGAAGTTTCCATAACCAAATAAAGTATGGAAACTCCACAACTATATATGTCTTATAGATACACTGTCATCACAGCCTATTACTCTGAAACATCCTGAAATTCAAGATCCCTATTTATTTTTCTAAACATAGATTTTCAAAGCTCATTAAATTTATAATAACCCTCTTTCCAGGTTGCTTATTCATTTTGGAAATGTTGATTTATGTACAATTATTCACCTGTCTATAACTACCTACCTACCTACATACACCCTCAAGATGTAACATGGAGCTGTTGCTAACTAACACACATACTTAGTACTACAAGTGTTCTTCTAAGTGTATTGTTGAGTTAATTATCAGATTAATTTAACAACATTGTGCCTTAAGTCTAATGTTCTGTGGAAAAGAGTTCCTACGGGTTTACAGAATGGAAACACACGTGAAACTCACAAATCATCACTAACCCCAAATCTTTAGGTAAGGGAAGAGAATTTTATCAAAGCCAGGTAAAAGAAATTTAGAATTTTTCCCATGATCCATTCTGTCCTGACTCTTTATGTATGATTTTAAATCCTTTTGAAAAATAAATGTATATGTGGAGAGGGGAGATCATCTTCAATGGGACAGGCTGCCTGCCCTTTGGGGCACTGCTAGTAGGTCTGTAGAATAGCAATAAAAAAAAGACACAGCTTATGCTAGTGGGTGCATTTTTAGTAATTATAGTGTATTATTTTCTAGGAGCTTTCAAACGCAAAGAATACAGATGTAGAACAATGATTTAGTGTTGCTGTTTATAGGAGAGATGCAGCACCAAAATAAAAGAGGGTAGAAATTGATGGCTTGGATGAGAAAGTGACCTGCATGATCAACTATGAATTCCATGTCAGGTAGGGAGGGAGAAGTCTGACAAGATAGAAGCTAGCAAGCTGAAAAGAGGTCTAATAGGTTACCAGAGGGATGGAGGAAAGGGAGGACTGTCCCCAGTGGAAGAATAGGTGTATAGTAAGTAATAAGACCTTTGGGGAGTACCTCTGGAGTATGGAGACATTTGGTTAAACTGTGGAGTATGAAATCTTAAGATTTTGGAGATGGAAGATGGTCCAGAGATGATGAAGATCAGGGGTCCTCAGGTTCAAATGGGACGGAGCAAATGATCACTGGAGGGAGTTAGAGAAGAAATTGTGAAAAGGTCATCCGCAGAGTGGATGCAAATCCTTCAGTAGGAAGAGAATGTAAGTTAGGTAACAAAATATATCAGTAGAAGTCAGAAACTTGAGGGGAAAGGAGTAGTAAAACATGGCAGCTTATATCTCAAAGTAAGAGGGAAGTTTACAAAAGAATATTGTGGAGTGAGGAAGGATGAAATGTTTCTTCTGAAAATGGGAATCAGGGAGAATAGGATTTGCAAGGTGGAGACCTGGATTTCAATAAGAGAAGGGAAAGTATATTCAAGAAGAACAAGAGTTCATGCTATAGAAGATCCCAGAAGGCACAAGAATGCCACAAGAATAGTTGGTTTGATGTTTTCCTCACAAGATTTGGGATGTACTATATATGTGTATAAGGGATTGGATGGAGATGAAGTTGGGTGGGAAAAGGAGACAAAAGAGTGAGTGATGAGCCATGAGGAGTGGGGTTTGTTGAGGTCAGGGTTACGCTCTCTAGAGAACATGCCTGTGGATACCGTGTCTACAGATTCTCCATATGAGTATCTTGGACTTTTCAGTTCAATTATTTAACTGAAACTCTTAATAAAGATATTTCCTTTTTAGATTTTAAATGAGACCATATAATATAGGTCAATAGAAAGATTTTCCTACAATAAGTTGTTAAAAATTATGACCTCTGAGAGTTAAAATATAAAATCAATGTGTAATGCAGAAATCCGAGATGTAAAAAGAAGTCTTAAAAAGAGGAAAAGACTCCAAGGACTTAACCCAGAGTGTTAATTCAACACAGAGGAACGTGCGTGGTAAGAGATAATTCCTTAGTAAGGAAGTGCAGAAAGGCAAGTTCTCCAGGTAGATGCTGGCAGGACTTGACCTCCCCTGTCCACAGTGAAGGTGTGTCCTGAGACAAGTCTTCAGTATGCCAGTCCCTATGGCAAACTGATTTCTTCTCTGGAGATGGTTTCATTAAGACATCAGAGATTATGCCTGGTGCTCCTGAACACTCTCAACACACTTACTGACCTGATCTTTTTCCATCTTCAGCAAGCAAACTCAGGTTGTAGTTTGGCTTGCAACCTAAGTTGTAAGGAGATTTTCTTAGTAGGAGAATGAACTGGTCATATCGATGGAAATATACTCAGCCTTGTGACAGTTATATTTCTCACTGTAAATCAGTAAGATAGCCTTTGCTTTTTACATCACTCATTCTGAGCTTGATTTGTGGGAATTTATTTCTAAGCAGCTGATTTTCTTCAGTGTGCTAAAAAAAAAAAAAAATGTGCTTTTGAGCTGATGAGACTAAAGGCCAGCCTGTGGACCATGGTGAATTTTTCCAAAGTTGTGTTGTGTGCCCCTTGGCATCTCACCAGTTTTTTACTCAAAACTTGGCACCCTTCTGTGTGCTCAGCTCATAACTTTACTCTTAACCTTTTCCATCTGAAAATGGAACATATGCTTAAAGCAACTGAAAGATTTCCTTTGCTTTTCCAAGCAAAGATAAAAACCTCTTATTTGGTACATTTTTTCCAGCCCAGGAAAATGCTGTGTTGGTGGGGGTAGGCTGATAATTAAAATAATACAGTAGTATGGCTGTATGTATAAACGTGGCTGTATAACCAATGTCATCCTGCAATCTGTACACGTGGAAAAATAAAAATTCATACCCCATTTGAATCAAATGTATGATATGTCAAGATCATTGTAATGTTTTGAGCAACTAATAAGAAAAAATAATACTATGAAAAAAATTAATTTTCTCTTAAAAACTTTGGTTACATTTATTAAGATGTCAAATTGACTGTCGGTTTCTGAGTTATGTTATGTAGAGGACATTTAGATATAATAACCTATATTTCCAATGATGTGCACTAATTATATTAGCGAATTGCCATATTATTATTGCTTTCTTTAATAAACATTGTATCTAAAAGGTATCCTCTGTGTTTCAACAGGGATAAAATAAGTTCATTTATGCTCATACCTATCTGCTTGACACTCAGTAAATTCTTCCTAATGCATTAATTATGACTCCAGATAGACCAATGATTATTTCATATATGCTAATTAGGAATCACTTTAGTCAGTCAACCATACACATCAGTAAACAAGTGGAATGAACTCCCCTGGGAGGTAATAAACAGACAATGATTTCCTTTTCACTACAGCTTGGAGAATTTGCCCTACAATCAAGGAGTAATTAGAGAAGAAAATGAAGAGTTAGAGAACAGAGTTGTAATTTTGAGCTCTTGGCAAGGCATGTTTCCTTGCTAGGATGAGATTAAAATGGACACGTCTTCATTACAGACCATACATAGAGAAATACTCTAGTTACCATGATCTCTTTTCAGAAGTCAGCAAAACATACAATCAAACTTGTTGCATTTGTGGGAAAACAAATTGGAATGTAATCATCCCATTTAAATGTTAGGTTCCTAGAAGGGGGAGAAAATGAAACAAACTTGTTTTTAATTATTTTTTCCTTTTATTACAGAGACTTAAACCTTCAATCTGAAGCTAATTGATATTAATTTATGATGCTACTATTTGCAGTAGGAGCCATCACTCCAACTGTGATTCATGATTAAGCGGTTAAGGGGCAGAAGTGGTGATGAGAATGACTCATTAAACTGGATGATTTAACTGTTGTCTATTTGGGAATTCTCATTTGTTAGTCCTATTTTTAGGTTCCAAAGATACTTTGAAAATAACCATGTACAGGGAAAAGGTATGGTTTTAAATAAATGCATCATTTATATGTAGTTTTTAAAACACTGAAATATAAATTAATATATGTGTGTATATGTATATATATATTTTTTCCTCATCATGTCACTGTCGTCACAACTGCAAGCTGAACTCTTCCAATACAGCTTTTAGATTTGTGCCCCCACTTGATTTTTCTCATTTGCCAGCTAAATATAAAGCCCCACTAAATATAATAACTAACAATGATCTGCATTAGTTACAGTAAAATTCTCAGAGGTCCTTTTGTCCACATTAGGGGCTTGGATAAAGAACATTTTAATTACCTAGCAAGTATTCAAACAGCAAATCAAACATTAAAAGACCACAAGCTTCTTTATAAAAGCGCAATTCAGCTCCGGGCTCTCATAATAACTTGTTTCTCTGACCACAGAAAGGCTTTTAAAAAATCAGCAAACCATTCTCCTAGTCCTAATGAAAGAATAAAACCTTGAACTTATGAGTGACTGCCTGAAATGAGGGAGAAAGGTCCCTGCTTCTTAAAATTTGTATCAATCTATTTAGACAGATAATCAATAACTGTCCACTTATACTGTTCATCCAGTCATAGTACCCAGATACAAGCCTCAGATCTACTTTAGTTCCACTGACACTTCACCAGGAATTACTTGTAAGTGGGGAAGTTCATTTTGGAAAATATCTTGTTAAAACATGCTAGAAGAGTTGTCTTACACATTTAGCTGTGGTTCTTGCATTAGTCTAACCTGAACTGATTATAATAGAAAACCATGAACAAAATCATTTGGAAGAAGAATGTTCAAGGACATAAACTTTGGAAAAATCTTTTGAAGCATTAAAGAATATTGGTATTTTTTGTTTAACTATGTGTTGATGGTTTATGGGTTTATGACACCATAATAAAATATATTTTTAACAGCAGAGATTATTTGAAAAGGATCATAATTCTAGCCCTGCATATTTAGGCATAGACCAATCATGTAATATTTAATTCAATGAAGTTATGAATATAAAAATTATGGTACTCATGAATGATGTATGGAATGGTTATAACAAATGATGTGTTCCATATGGAAGAAAGACTATTGTATGGTTCACTTCCCAGTACTAATTCCTAATTTTCAGATGCATGTTCCTTAAAAACTACTAGAGGAAACCATCTGGAAACTGAAATTTTCATTTATTCATGAAAAGGCTACAGATATATGAGATTTTAAAAAGAAAAAAAAGGCAGAGACATACAGATGTACTTATTGTGAATTGAACCATCATTGCAAAAGGAATACTGGAATAGGTGTTGGCAAGGACAGTGGAGCATCTCGCTAAACATCTTGTAAATGAGAAAAAATAAATTTTCCCAAGAGCTCCAGCACCTTACAGGAAAACATGAATCTGAAGTAACATTTTAAGCATTCCAAGTCAGTGTTAATTCCATTGTACACAGAAATTTTTTTCTGGTGCCAAGAAAGATATTTAATTACATTTTAAATGTTTCTGAAATTAAATAAATGAAATAGGGAAGCATTTTTGTCTATAATCATACTTTAAGTAATTATTATTTCATACTTTGAGTAATTCTGAAACAACTGCTCACTTTGTGAATGTATATGTTTCTCTCAGATTATATGATGGGAAATATTTTAAATAACTCCATAAGACAAAATTCTGCCCATCTTCAGTCTATGTCATCATAATCACATTTAAAGAATTTCCCCCAGAAAGTTTTTAGCATTGATCATCCAATGCATCCATTAGAAAGGAATAATTAACCATCTCTTCAAAGGGTGAAAAGAGATGTGAGCACTGATTAACTGCTTTCTTATTTGATTGGACAAGAGATAGTCTTCTGCATACCCAGCACATTAGATGTCTCATTGAAAGTATAATAAAGTCATCATAAAAATAAGCATTTTAAAATGTCCAAAGCCTTTTAAAAATAAAGACAGAAAATATACTGCATATTGAAAGACAACCCCACTATCACCTAGAAACAGGGTGAAGGCCATTCCTACACCAAAGAGGAAGTGGTGTATGGTGTCAAAGTATTCAGATGACAAACTTTACCACTCAAATAACACAACTGGGGTTGAGTCTTGGTTTCCTGCTGTGACACTCCTGCTTACTAAATGACTCTATGTGGGTAAAATAATCTGTTTTTCCTTAAATTCCCAATTTGTGTAACAGGAATAATAACAGTACTTGTCACTATTAGTGCTTCTGTGAGAGCTAAATGTATTAAAAAATAAAGTCATAAATAGCTCACTGTAAGCACTCAGTAAGTGTATGCTGCTATGACAATTGTTATTATTAACTCCCTTTCATCTCTGCTTTGTCCCAACCTAGAGAGGTCTGATCTTGGCAACCTACAACCAGGACATTGGTTCAAACCAATCTTTACATTTCAAAAAGGCAATTATGGATTATTTTATGGTAACATACAGAAAGGCACTGAATTCAGTTGATAGCGAAGACTTTTTTTTCTTATTTTCAGGTTAAATTTTTTACCCTGAAGTTACATGTTTCTCATTTTATTGTATATCATTGACAAATTTAAAATACTATAGTAAAAAATGTAATTCTGATCCCAAATATAAAATTCTTGGATTAGCTTCTATACGCCACAGTTACATTTGTTTTGAGATTAAATGTGTATTATATATATATATACACAATTATGAAGAATCTCACATTAAACAAAATCTAGTTTAAATTTGGTAATTATTTAATTCTAGGGCTGCATTGCTCTACAGATTTTGGGAAAAATGCAAGTATTTATTGTATTTATTATCCTCATCTTATGGATTTCAAAGCATAGGTAGAGATCAGTGTTTCCAGGCAACTAACGAAGCATTTCTTGGACTATTACTGGGTACTGATGAGTGTCCTAGGAGCCAAGCTATATCTTTAAATTTTTCATTTATTAGCATTTAGAAAAATCCTAGCTGAAGTGAAAAATGAGTGAGTCATATAAATTTAACAAAAATTTTATAATACCTAGTGCTATGTTAGATAAGTAGATGGATATCAAGATAATTGAAATAGAATACGATTCCTTAAAAAGAGTACAAATTTGCACTGGGATTATTCTTAATAATGAATGTTCTTCTAGTGTTTACCAGGAGTCAAGAGTTACAGAAATTACTTTATATATTATGTCTCAGTTTACTTTCACAACCAGCCTATAGCTAAGTACTAATCTACCCTGCTCTTGGTAAGAAAACTCTATTAAAGATGTGGGGAGATTTTTCCAAGGTTACATGATGAAGGTTGCAGGAGGTTAATCACGCATATGCATCACCACAGTTGAACACTCCTGGTTCTCCCTGGGGTAGGCTGTGAAATCCCAAACAAAATAGTCCCTTCCTCTGTGACTTGCCACAATACTCCTTCAAGAGCTTGACATTTATGACCTTGCATCCTCCTCATTTTTTTTCTTTCTTTAAGAATTCTAGCATATAGATTGATGTCATAGTTCTGATAGCTTCAGTAAACTACTTTCCTCTAATGACCTCCTCTCCATTCCATTCAGCAATCCATTTACTGATATTTAAATACTAACTGCTTACTTCCATAACGGTAATTCCAAAATTTGATTCCCCAACCACTGCCTCTTGTCCTTCTTGCCAATGGTTTCTACTAGATAAACTCAGAGTAATTTTACAGGACGTGGTGTATGGCTCAGCAGAATAGTGCTTGCCTAGTATGCATGAGACTCTGGAATAATTTTAACTCTGGAAAAAAAAAATCACAAAATCAGTTTCAACACAGAAATACAATTTATTAAATCTCCACCTTTTCTCCCTCCAAAGTTCCTTCATGTCCTCACTTTCTGCCTTATCCAGCTTAGTTACCAACATAACTTCCTTCTTTCTTTCCTGCTGTTGTTGTTGCTTGGCAAAGTCTAATCCTTGATAACCCAGTGCTTCATCTACATCATATCAGTAACCAGGCATCTGAATTTGATAAGAAGAAAATATAAAAATATTATCTGGCTTTATTTCAAAACATAACAATTCAAGTGAACCCTTAGTGCTGCACAGAAATCAAATTACATTTCTTGAAACAGTTAGTTTCAATCTTATCTGTGTCAGGACCATTTTCAACTCTTAGAAATTAGGAGAGCAACTAAGAACAGAGTAGGGAGGAAGAGCATGAGAACAAGATTAACATTAAACAGGGATGAGAGGTGGGAGGGAAAGGGAGAGAGAAGGGAAATTGCATGGAAATGGAAGGCGACTCTCATTGTTATACAAAATTACATATAAGAGGAAATGAGGGGAAAGGAAAAAAAACAAGGGAGAGAAATGAATTACATTAGATGGGGTAGAGAGAGAAGATGGGAGGGGAGGGGAGGGGAGGGGGGATAGTAGAGGATAGGAAAGGCAGCAGAATACAACATACACTAGTATGGCAGTATGTAAAAACGTGGATGTATAACCAATGTGATTCTGCAATCTGTATACGGGGTAAAAATGGGAGTTCATAACCCACTTGAATCAAATGTATGAAATATGATATGTCAAAAGCTATGTAATGTTTTGAACAACTAATAAAAAAAGAAATTATTGAATTTAATTTTTTTCTTCATATGAGTTTTATCTACCAATAGAAATTAAAGTTGAAAAAGTTTAAAACTTTTACTAATTCATTTAAAAACTAAATAAATCTATTATAGGTTACCATAAAAATTTTAGAAATGATAGCCATTCTTTCCATACCCAGCAAACATTGACAAGAAGAGTGCCATCATTTTGGGTTTTGCAAATCTTTCCCATGTCTGACCACATAGAGGACATTTGGATTTTCATATGTGCTTTTAAATTGAATACGTTGCAATATCAATACCATTTAGTCTGAAAAATTTTGCTTTGACTCAAAGGGAGTGAAAAAGCAAAACATGTACTAGTATGATGTTTGTGACTTACCGACAAGTGCACGACTCCTAGGGGTTCTCCCAGAGGTCACAATTTTTTTAGAGGGATGGGTACAGGGATTAAACTCATGGACACTCAACTACTGAGCCACATCCCAAGCCCTTTTTTGTATTTTATTTACAGACAGGTTCTCACTGAGTTGCTCAGCACCTTGCTGTTGCTGAGGCTGGCTTTGAACTCATGATCCTCCTGCCGCAGCCACCCAAGCCCCTGGGATTACAAGGTGTGTGCCACTGCATCCAGCAAGGAGATCACAATTTAAAAAGTGTTGCTTGGAAGACCAAGGCAGCGGGGTGGCAAGTTCAAAGCCAGCCTGAGTAACTTAGAAAGACCCTGTTTTAAAAGAAAAAAATAAAACTGGCTGGGGAGGAGGCTCAGGGGTTAAGCACCGTGGGTTCAATCCCAGGTACCAAAACCAAACCAAACAAAAATCCCACTGTTGCTCTAGTCCATTCTTTCCCTGACATACTAAGATAAACAATTTTAATGTATTTATTTTTCCTAAAACTTTTGTGCATACTTTCTTCTCTTTATTCATAATTGTCATAATGGCATGTAATTCCTTGAAAAAACAAACAACCAGAAGCGAATGTGCATACATTTTCACCATTTACCTACTGGCCTACTTTCCATGCAGCTATGTACTAGTGTATGGCTCAGCAGAATAGTGCTTGCCTAGTATGCATGAGACTTTGGGTAGTCTACTGGTGCAGGAGTAGACTCTACCCTTGCTTCTGCACCCTGCCCTGCTTCTGAAGGAGGTCCCTCCCATGTTAAGCAAGTTCCTCCCTTGTTATAAAGAATTTCTCTCCTTTGTCTATCTCAAAGGTATTGCTTCAACTGTTGCATTAATAATTCCTTATTTATCACTTCAAACAAAATCTTAACTTGTTTCCAAAGACCCCATTATTCTTTAAAAGTTCTTCCTCTCCAGCTATAGTAGCATTTCTCTTTTCCTTTTTTACAGCAAATCTTAAAAATCTGGCTTTACTTTGTCTCAATTTCCTCAACTTCTACTTTCTCTTAAATTCAGTGTTTTCCAATATTTCTCTCATCATTTTTTACAAAATATATCTTGCAAATCTTAAAAAAAATCTCTACTAGCCTCCATGTAGCTAAGTACATAGATACTTCTTATTTCTCACCTGATTGAATTAAGCAGAATTTGACACATTTGATCACAACCTGGTTCTTAAAACATTTCTTTGCTTTGCTTGTGTGTTACTACTCTTAGATTTGCTGCTGCCTCCCTAGAGCACCTTTATAATTCACTTTGTTGACCTCTTCTTTCCTTGATCACCAACAATGATTCAGAACATGAGCTTTGAATGTCTTCTTTCTCTATGCTCCCTCCTTATATAATCTCATTGAGGCTCATTATTTAAAAAACTAGCAAAATTTACATTTAGTTTAAAATTTACATCTCTATTTGAATCTCTCCTTTGAATTCCATATACTTATGGATCAACATAACATCTCTTCTTGGATACCTGTGTCTTTCAAACCTTAATTTTAGATTCCTGATTCCTTGCTCCTGTGTGCCCAAACTTGTTTCTCCATCATTTCCCTTTCCTTTGTAAATGACAATAGATCTTTCAAGTTCATCCATCCAATATGAACCAAGTTTTTATGGAGGCTTCCAAGCAGAGGTCAGGTTCGCCACTTTTCTCCTGAAATCACGTCACTGGATTACCTCATTAAGTAAAACTCAATATCCTTTCACTAACCTACACAGCACACTCAGCTTATACTTCATTCAACTTGCTCCAGATACAATGGACTCTTTCCTGTTCTTTAAATGTCATGCTGCATGCTGAGGAGTCTGACACATTTCATGAAAAATGGAAATTTATTGTAAATTTTTTATTTGCATTATTTCTTAAACAGGGCTGTCCATATACTCATGGAGTCTGCTCAACTCCAGGAAATTGAGGTAGCATCTACAATTTTACTCCGTAGTTCTAATGACATAAAAAATTCAATTATCCTTCAAAATACTTTTTTAAAAGAAATATTTCAAGGAACTTCACTACCAATTAGAATTACTAAGCTAAGTTTGGGTACACATTTATAATAAACAAATTTGATTGAATACAGTAAAAATACATAAGTGTTTGAGAAGTAGTAGACAGAATGAAAGCTGTGGAAATTTATGAAAGAGAGAAACTCATATGAGCTTTAAGGGTCAGAAATGTTTTTTGGAAAAGATAGGTCTTTAGCTGTAATTTTGAAGAGTGGGTGACATGTGGATAGGTCAGGATGCAGGATTTCTGAATAGGGCAAGGGGGCAAGGATTAGAAATTGGACATCATGAAGGAGTAGAGTGGTTGTAGAAATCAGTTTGCATTAGAAGGTAAAGGGCAGAAGGTGTTTACTCTTAGCTCTTCTAAAATTAATGAGCTTAAGCCTTCTGAATTCTGGAGGGTCTATGAAAGCAAATACACAAAGATTCATGAGAGACTGGTGATTTGTGTGTATTTACAGCATTGTTGCTTGATTTTTTTATTTAGAAAGCAATATGTGCTTTTTCTCAAAATATGCAAACATTGAGTTTCAAGTCATTTCTTTTCTCTTTAAGTGATGTATCATCCATAGACATGTTGTTTAGTTTAAAAATCAGTCAAGCCTTCAGGTAGTACTTTTCCTGAAGTGTGTCTGATTTGATTTTGAAGCATAAATCAAATCACATCTGATTATCTTTTGATTTGTGGACAACACTATTGAATGATAAGGAGCCAGAAGAGAAATAAAAACAGAATCTCAGGCTTTTCCTTAATGCTATCAAAATATTCACTTTCAAATTCATTTTTCCAAACTAAAACAACAAACTTTCATGTTCAGAAGCATTATGTGAAGTAACCCAGTATTTGTTCCTTTCCACCATCAGTTAATTCTTTTCTCTATGCCAAGCCCTGTTTCTGTAATGAATCTTTGACTATTTATGATTGGAGCTTAGCATCATTTATGCTTCTGAGATGCTGCAAGTGAATGCAAACCAAGGATAAATAGGGTATCTAGGCACACGTCTTATTTATGCTTTGACACCAGTAGCCTGGTCTTCATTTTTCCCCCATGCATAGCACCATTGTCCAACATGTACTCAAAAGATAAAATCTCACCGTCTCAAGTCTTCAATGGCACCTTGAAAATTGGTATCAGAAAGCAAATTCAACCTATTCTTTGCTAAACTATTTCATTTTTAGCCACATTTGTTAAAAAGAAAAAAACTTCACTTCAGAGACATTTGGAGTGTGTATTTTCCTTTCATTTGTAAGTATGAAAACAGAATTTAACATTTAAATGAATAGACAGTAGGGGTGTATGTGTATAATTTTACACTGGCTAAGGACAATATCAATTAACAGAAACTTTTACTTATAGATGATAGTTTAAATTACTTAATTACATAGATTTCAAGCTTCTACTCATAGACATAATGTGCCCCTTTTTAACTATACCAGACACTTACAAAATTGAACATTTGAAGTAACTGCTTATTTTAGTGTATTGTATTGTATTAAAAAATGATCTACATATTGTATGATTTTTAATAAAGTTAATTTTCATATATTTAAACTTTAATTGCTTAAAAAACTAATTTTCATCCTTATTCTTATTCCAAATACATTTCAATTATTTTTCATGAAGCCATTTTCCAAATGTATTAATAGAATTTTGAATACTGATGCATTTATTCAGGGTTTTAGTACTTACTACCTTTAAATTTGGGGTGAGTTATTATAAAGGAAGAGATTAGTATGCAAAGAGAATATATAAAAAGCAGAGTTTAGTAGATGTTCCTTATGGTTCAGTTTTAGAATAGAAAAAGGAAACTAAAGTGATGTATCCTTGATCTTGGAACCCAGTTCATTCCCCTACTGAATGTGATAAATCTCATTCTGTGGAAGAGAGGGCTCATAGAATAAGATCATATGTTTTGCAATATTCTGTAAATTTTGGCAAAAAGGATGTTGATATAAAGGTGATATAATCCAGTGTGTTGGAAAAGATGTCTGAGAAAAGATCCTTAGATGCACATGACTTGTCCTTTCACGCTTGTCAGACCTGCATAGATCTCACAAGCACATATGAAACCTGAGATCTTATTGCTTCAGATAAGTCAAAAATAAATAAAATCAATTACAAATTTAATAAAAATAGGTTTTACTATTTCATTCTTATCATCAAACAAAGACACACTGTGATGAGCCCTCTCTCCAATCTAACATAAAAGCAAGAAACAAAAGTCATTCTCTTTCTTGAAGTGATCCTCAAGATAGTTGTTGAAATATATAATATTCATGTGAATAAGACAATGAAAAAGTAGAAAGGGATTCAATCCTGGCAATCATGTACTCTTGCAACAAAAATATTTCTTAGAGAATTTAAAATGTGCAGATACCCAAATCAATAACTGGACCCATCATACATTATATTTACTAACTGAAAAAATAAGGGCTTGATTTTGGTTTTGTTTGTGGTTTTGGTATTGTTTTCTCTTGACATCCATAGCGACGTGAATAGTTACAGAACTTCTGATGAAAAAAATATTTGAAAACGAAGGTCAGGAGCAGAGACAGCATTTCCCATTCATGCTCGTGTAGCAAGGAGAATTCTGCTGAAAATTTAGTGGGAAATCAGCTTAGGGGTCTATTGCAATGGCGCTACAATACCGATCATATTTACACTGATTGATTGCACAAGAATTTGGGAAGGAACACATCTTCTTTGAAAGATTTTTGATGATGGAAATACTGTACTCTTTGTTATTGTTTGCTATTACTATTGTTGTAGAGAGAGGTTATTTGGTATGGTTTCAGAAATATATGTTTTATAATATATGAACAACAAATGTTATATATATATATATACATAATAATATTAGGTATATATGTATAATAGTATTATATATTCAGAATGTATAAGGAACTCAAAAAATTAAAAACAAAAAGAAAAAAAACTAGGATTTTAATTAATTCACTAATTTTAGAAATCTGATTTTAAAATGGGCACAAAAACTGAATCTCTAAGGAAGGAAGATATGTAAGTGACCAACAACCACAGGAAAAATACTCAACATGATTACACATCAGGAAAATAACAATCAAAACCTCAATGTGAGGTCATCTCATCCAGTTAGAATGATAATTATCAAATAGACAAAATAAATTACTTATTCAGTAAGTAATTTATTTTACTATAATTTATATCACTGAGGATGCAGTGAAAGGGGAACTCTTATACACTGTTATTGGGAATAAAAATTAGTACAGTTATAAAAAACAGTGTTGAGCAACCCCAAAAACTTAAAAATCTAACTCTCATCTCACTCCTTTGTATATACCCATCAGGAAGAAAATTCATGTGTCAAAAATATCTCTCTCATGTTTATTGTAGTATTATTCATAAGAACCAATATATGGAATCGATTAAGGTGTCCAATAGTGGTTGAATGGATAAAGAATTTGAGGTATTTTACACAAGGGAAGATCATTCAGCCCTAAAAAAAAGGCAGTCTTGTCATTTACAGCAAAATGGATAGAAGTGGAGGAAATCATGTTAAGTGAAATAAGCCAGGGACACACACAAAAAATATTACATCTTCTCACTCATAGGTGGACGCTGAAAAAGTTACTGTCATAGAAGTATAGAGTAGAATATTGGATACTAGAGATAAGAAAGATAGGAGAGAGAAGGAGAGAGAAGTCAGATAAGGGCTAACAAAATACAATTAGGAGGAATAAGCTCTAGTGTTCTGCAGCCCAGCAGGGTAACTACAGTTCATCATGCACTTTGTAAAGAACTAGGAGAGAAGAATAAGAAGGTTTTGAACATAAGAAAATAATGGTTAAGGACATGAACATGATAATTAACCCCTGTTTGATCATACCACATAATCTATATATATCAAGTTATCACACTGTACATAAAATTATTTTGTGTCAGTTAAAAAATTTGAAAAGGGTAATTTATGCAAAAAAAAGGATGAGCCAAGGCTTCAGAATGCAAATAAATACTACACTACTAGAGATCTTAATAGATGTCACTGTGGTAAAGACCACTGAAGATCAGAGTTAATGGTCCACTCAATGCTTTTGAATGACATAATGTATTCCCACCCCTACAACCCAATATTGATTATTATCACAGGTTTCCATCATAAAAGTTAGCAATGATGCTTAAATAACTCATGTCAAGCTGTGGAGTCTCCCTTCCTCAGTGACAAAGTGAATAAACAATGTCTTTTTCAGCCCCCTACAACGTATGCAGAAATGGAAGCCCAGGTCCTCACAGTCTAACTCTCTTGCTATCTGCTTTGGAGATCAACCTCCATTGTTCCAATCAACATTCAAGCACAGGGCTTTTAAAAATATATATCAAAAAGATTTAAATTCCCAAGGGAAGTCTGAAATAACAGATTCCTTGGCTGGTTGATAACATGTTGCATTTTGTGACCCCTGAAAAACCAAGATTTCCTAGCAAAACAAAACATAGCAAAGCAAGCAAAGGAAAAAAAATCTACCATCAACAAACACAAACATTTCCCAAGGGTAGATGTTTAAAACTTTCAATGTTTCCTGCTGCTTGGAAGACACATTTATGCTCCTGGTTCTCTACCATATAATCAAAACTCCCTTTCTTGGCTAATTCTCTATTCATTCTAACCCAGCAAAACCTAGCTACTCCTTGTTCTGAATAATTTATCCATTCTTCATCACTTTTTTGATTTTTTCCCCTTTTTCTTAGAATGTGTTATAGACTAATCATGAAGCTCATATTTCGACCAATCTAGATTCTAACCCTGATTCAAAATCAAAATAGCTGGGCATGGTGGCACACGCCTTTAATCCCAATGGCTCTGGAGGCTGAGGCAGAAGGATCTTGAGTTCAAAGCCAGCCTCAGCAACAACAAGGCACTAAACAACTGTCTCTAAATAGAATACAAAATAGGGCTGTGGATGTGGTTCAGTGGTCCAGTGCCCCTGAGTTCAATTCCCAGTAAACCCTTGCCCCCCCAAAAAATAGATATATGTCTTTGGGCAAGTTTTGCCCCCTTTTCTCTCAGTTTCCATAAGATGATAGCACCTCATAAATGTTTAAGGAAAATTAAGTGAGAGTGAAAACTAGAGTTTAGCACAAAACTGGAAAGCATTAAAGATTAATCTCTTTTTTGTCTTTTTCTTACAGTATCCTTTTATGACAAATATGTATAAGGAAAGAGGAATTTAAAGTGTATATGCATAAGAATGAAACTAGACTTCTGTCTCTCACTATGTACAAAATCCAGCTTAAATTACATTAAAACTGAAATGCTTAAATATAATACTGGAAACTATAAAACTGCTAGAAGAAAACATGGAGAAATGCTTCAGGACATTGGTCTATGCAATGAATTTCTGCATATAAGCTAAAATGCTCAGGCAACAAGACAAAAAATTTGACTAATGGTACTACCTCAAACTAAAAATCTTCTGTACAACAACAACAAGAAAAACAACCACGAGCAAAGAGACAAGTTACAGAATTGTGGGGGGCGCAACTTGAAAACTGTATGTCTGACAAGCGTTAATATTCAGAATACATAAGTGACTCAAATAAGTGAATAAAGAAAAAAAAAACTAATTTAAGAAATAAGCTAAATATCTAAATAGACATTTTCAAAAGAAGACATACAAAAGACTAATGGACATACAAAAAATTGCTCAATGTCATTAATCACAAGGAAAATGCAAATCCAAACCACAATGATATGCTACCTCATCCCAGTGAGAAGAGCTGTTGTCAAAATAAACAAACAAAACCCCCACAATAACAAGTGCTGGTGAGATGTGGAGAAAGAAGACCACTTGTGCACTGATAGTAGGAATATAAATCAATATGGCCATTAAGGAGAACAGTATGGAGTTTTCCCAAAAAGCAAAAATAGAACTCCTAGAGATATAGGAGTATATCTGCTGGGAATACACACAAAGGAAATTAAATCATCATGTAAACAACAACAACAACAAAAAACAAACAAAAAAGCCTGCATTTCCTTGTTTATTGAGGCACTAGTCACAATAGCAAGGATATGGAATCAACCTAAATATACAACAAGAGCCTACTAGATAAAGAAATGTGGTACATCTACATAATAGAATATTTTTAGCTATAAAATGCATGCAGTTCTGTCAATTGTGACAACATGTACAGACCTAGATAACATTATATTAAGTGAAATAAATCACACAAAGCCAAACACTGCATGGGCTTATTTATAAGTAGAAGCTGAAAATATTGATCTCATACAAGTTGAGATAATATTGGTTATCAGAGTCTGGGAAGAAAGGGAAAAAAGGAGGAGAGGAGTGATCAGTGGGTATACTGTTATTGTTTGACAGAAAGAATAAGTTCTGCTGTTTTACTGGCTTAGCAGAGTGGATACATATCTATCTAATTTTGTATCTATATCTCAAAATAGCTAGAAAGAAAAATTGGAATGTGTTCACCATTTTAAAAAACTGATAAAAAAGTCTAAGGTGTTAGATATGTTACTTACCCAGAGTTGATTACTAAACAATGTGCACATGAATCAAAATGTCTCATTGTATCTTATAAATATGTACAAGTATTATATGTAAATGAAAACATTTTTAAAAATTAAACTTGTGGGCTAGGATTATGGCTCAGTGATAGAGCGCTCGCCTAGCACGGGTTTGATCCTCAGCACCACATAAAAATAAAGGCATTGTGTTGTGTCCATCTACACCTAAAAAATAAATTAATTAATAAAAATATTAAACACAAATTAAACTTGCATCTTGCAGACAACATAAGAAAAGTCTAGGCATAATTGACAATGGAGATTATGGCTGACTTTCCTTTCAGACAGGGAAACATAGACTCTCTAATGATGCAAATATATTGCTTTCAATCATCATTCCCACTGACATATTCTAAAATATGTCTATACTAAGAGTTCCCCAAATAGTCATTTCTGTTATTTCAACTCACATGGAATGGACTTGACAGAGAGGTTTTGGAAGTACAGAATTGAAGGAAAAGAGAAAAACAGAATTATATGGTAAAGAGAGTCTTAGTTTCCAAAACTCTGTCATTGATAATACTGATGTTCTCAGATGTTGAATTGGAAACCCCATAAACTAAAAATTCTCAAGACAAGAAACTGTCACTTGCAATGTCATCAACAAACTTTACAAATTGAGAACACCTGATCTGAAAATTCAATGTTCAAAACGTTTCAAAATTTGAAATTTTTGGAATACCTAAATAGTGCCATAAGTGGTAAATTGTATTCCTGACTTCATACTTAATGAATTGCAGCCAAAATGCAGGCATGCTAGGTATATAAAGTTTACATAAAACATCTATGAATTTTGTGTTTAGACTAGGGTTCTAGCCCCAAGATACCTCAATATGTATATGGAAATGTCCCCAAATCCAATAAACTCTGAAATCTGATCTTCTTCTGGTCCAAAGTATTTCAGATAGGAAATTCTCATGTCCACACAGAAAGAAAACCTGCAGATCACTTTCAAACTGTGAATAACTATAACTTATAAATTTGTTTCCTTTCAATTTTCATAAAGATGACTATTACATGGGAAAAGATTTTGCAACTTGCACCAAAAGATAGTTCCGGAGGCCTACAAATGTTTCCTGTTGATATCCACATACCACACAGTCAGGTAGTAAAGCCACAACGTGACTTTTTCATTTATCTGACAACATTTGTGTCACAGCAGAGGATCTGAGATGGTATAGAAGTGTTTGTATCCCAGCAGCAGGCGAAAGCCATGGGTTGCCTGCCAAAGTTGTAAATGCGTGTGTTCTGTGGTACTGGAAAGACACTGCTGTCTCAAGGAGTGTCTCATGAGAAATTCTCAGGATGATGAGGGCAGACTCCACTCTGCATGGATTCACAGCAGGTAAGCACTGGAACGAATGTGGCTGGCTTTTATTATTAAGAGATCCTTTCTACTAATACCAAAGGTGAAGAAGTGTAACTGTAAGAGTTTATGCATCATATCCATAGCAAGAAAAAGATAGAATAGGTTTAATTGGGATAGCCAGTTTTTATCTTGTGACTACAAATGCCATGCTACCAAATTAGATAGTAAGATTTTCATGCAACAGAGCTGATAAAAACTGTTGTAGAGGATCATCTAGTAACATATACCAATACCCTTAAAATGCGTATATGTTTTTCTGTAGGCAATCCTGATCTTTGGTACTAATTTTAAGAAATATGAGTTCAAAATCTAGCTGAAGAGTGGTGTGTATTACAACATTAATTAAAAGAGTAAGAATAAGAATTAAGCTTGGTCCCTGCTTAAGAAATTGGTAAAATAACCATGTATCAATAAAGGAAATACTATTCAGCTACTTTAATAATTCATGTGTTATAATTCTTAGACATTTGAAATAACAGATTGCTTAAGAATTAAATGAACAACTCTCAAGAACACTCTACTTTCATGATGAACATGGACTTACTTTAATTCATACCTAGAGTTTGGAAAAAAACAGCCACAAATTTCAAGTATTTCCCAAACTGCATTTAAGAATATTAAGTTAAGAAAAAAAAAAAAACATTAATGACAACTGAATTATAAAAGTTCTACAACATATTAGCTGAAAAAAATCAGAATATGTTTATGCATGGTGTTATTACTTGCTAATTTAAGTATATGTGTTCATATAAAATTTTATATTTTTGTGATCCCTTAAAATCCATTAAACACCATAAGCCTTCTGCCTACTACTAAAGGACACAAACTATATCATAAAATTTGACTTATTTTGTCAGAAGTTCACTACTTCCTTTATTAAGCCTTTTTGATACAAACAAAAATGCTCAGTTATGTACTAACTAAACAAAGGAACAAAAACAACTCTATTACTTTTTACCAAAGGGTGTGCATTTTAAGAGAAATGGACATAAAATAATCTTAGCTTTCACTCTGGTAATTTTCTCTTTCTGTGAGGGGCATGAGTTAATTTTGTTAGATACAATAGGTAAAAACCAACTTTAATTCTAATTTAAGCAGAAAGGGCATTTTTTTAAAAAAGGAAATGAGCTAGAAGACAACTTCCAGAATGGTGGCTTGGATGACCCATGGATTGGCTCTACTCCTTCATGGGTATAGTTCTAAAAAATTAAATATGTATATATATATATATATATATATATATATATATATATATATATATATACACACACACACACACACACACACACATGCGTGTGATCATACACACATATATTTAAAAATTACTCTTTGTAAATTTCCCTAAAGACATATAACAAAGATAGAAACATTTAATCAAAAACATCTATGAGGCTGGGCATGGTGGTGCACACCTGTAATCCTAGTGGCTCAGGAGGCTGGGGCAGGAGGATAGAGAGACCAAAGCCAGCTTCAGCAAAAGTGAGGCACTAAGCAACTCAATGAGACTTTGTCTCTAAATAAACTACAAAAAATAGGGCTGGGGATGTGGCCCAATGGTCAAGTGCACCCGAGTTCAATACCCGGCACCCCAAAAATTAAAACAGCAACAGAAAAACAACTACTAAATATCAGAAGAATTGTGATTTGTGGTACTGAGTCATGACTTTTTCTGCCCAGTGCAGTGCAGAATGATGTAACTTCTATCCCTGGTAGGTGAGGCCCAAAACAACAAACAAATAAAAAAACAAATCAACTAAAAATAACCACAGGGACCCTCTCTCCTATGTTTCCTTTCAGTAATTGTAATGCTTTCTTGAAGAAAAATAGAGTTTTCTCATCTCCCCAATTTTGATGTTGCAGAGACTAAAATCAAATATAGCTGAGATGTCAGGGGCTCCACTTTTCTGCACAGCACTTGCTCATAAAGCAAAGTTTCTATGTCAGAAACAAAAAGCTGAGAATGCTGAATCCCCAATTGCCCAGACCCCATATCACTTGTAAAGTGAACGTTTCCTGCACAGTAAGGCAAGATGAGGAAATGAGAAACAGCTACCCTACCTAGCTCTATTCCTAAAAATCAGAAATATCACTGAAAGAAGCAGTCAACTGAATTCATCACAATTCTGAAACACTGGCAAGGAAGCACGGCCCAAAGAGGAGAAACAGGTCATAAGAATAGATAGCTCCTAGCTAGGTGCAATGGTGACTATAATCCCAGTAACTCAGGAGGTAGAGGCAGGAGGATCACAAGTTCAAAGCCAGCCTCAGCAAATTAGCGAGGTCCTAAGCAACTTAGCAAGACCTTGTCTCAAAATAAAAAATAAAATGAGCTGGGGATGTGGCTTAGTGGCTAAGTGTCCTTTGGTTCAATTACTGGTGTAAGAAAAAATCTATCTATCTCTATATCTATCTATCTATCTATATAAATATACTTATATATATGGTCCAAATTTATCTCCAAGAGAAATTACTATTTTGCAGGTGTGGGGAAGTTCAAGGTTATATAAAGATGGTTTCAAAAATAATACTTTTGGTAGTAAGCAATGAAGAGGATACTGGAAGTTCAAACTGATGGACAGTTTGTTTACTTGAGATTATTATGGAAAACAAGAGCTATAAACAAAACATTCCTGGGGTCAGGAAAGGTCTCCAATATTGATCTCAAAAACTACCCCTGCAGAGGGATCTGAAATTAATTGTACTAGACAACAGAGAAATTTGTGTCCCTAGGTATGGTTGAAAACACTAGATAAATAAGCCATCAATTAGTTGAGTCTAACAACTGGATATGATACCAACAGAACACTGTTCATGTACCCCAAACTGTGCTTTCTAAGGAGTGCAGATAGAAGCCACACTGTGAGGGATACAGACAGACAAGCAAACTGCTTCATCTCGGATTTTTTTTTAACCTAATGTAATAGATGAAAACAGTCTACTTTATATAAACTAAGGATCTCTGGTAGTCATCTAGCTGAAGATTTTTTTTTTTTTATTAGAGCTTTATGGTCATATACGGTAGTTGAGTTCATCCTGACAAACAACAATAAACCCTGCATGTAGCCATTACTGAAAAGGTTCTATTAGCACAATAGACTTCAAAAGTATCCTAATGATATACTATCGATAAAAATATACTTTGGATTCAAAAAAACATGCAGGTTGAAACTAAAATCAGAAGATGTATCATAATGCAGTAGCTGAACAAGAGCTGGAGTAGACATAGTAATCTTAGACAAATGCACTTTTCTTTGTTACTAGATGTTAAGAGAGGCCTTTTACATTCATGAAGCAATCTATTGGGAATTGCAGCAATTATAAAAGTATAAGCACCTGAAAACAGATTTTGTTCAAGACAACATCTTATGGATCTGATTGGTCTTCATGCTTCTTCTACCCATTATTAAATCTAAAGCATTAAATTCTCCAGGAACTATTGTATATTTCTCACTTCAATTCTGTCCAGTTTTCATCCCAGATTTTGGAACTCTGTTTTCAAAGTACAGAAGCTAGTAGTATTGAAACAGTTTATCAAAGTTGTACAATGTAGCTTGAATTGTGACCATTTAATCAGTGGACAATAGAAGAAACTGCTGTTTCCACTGTTATTGCAAGGAAGAATTACTTCTTTTGTCAGAAACTCCAGACACACTATAATTAGCTGAGTTCCTGTACATTCCTATAAACTTGCTGGCAGGGAATCTGGGAAAGGAAGACAGTGGGTTTAGCTTAATAAGCAAAAGTAAGTTCAGCCATTCAGCAACCCTTGAAAGGCAGGAATCTCCCGTGAAATTCTCTCCCTCTTTAGGCAGGTAAGGGATCCTTTGGAAAGTGAGGGAAAATGTCTTGATATTGTACAGTCAAATATAAAACACATTCATCTATATGAAAATCAATATAGGTACTTTCACTTAAAAGAGGCTAATATAGACATTAAAAATTTCTAGAAGGTTGTAAATACTAGAATTGTATCAGCCAGGGCACTTTCCCCTTTCTTCTACTTATCAGTATTTTTAAACAATGAAATAGTATTTATCATTAATAGTAAAATGATTTTAATTATTTTCTAAAATATTAACTCAGGTACTTTTCAATCATTGCTTTATAACTTTTAAGTCCCACAATTTTTGATAGAAACACCCAACTAGAATACTACATACCTTCCAATAGTTTATTTTTTATTTTAATTAAATTGGAAATTATCATCCAAGACACTCTGAAAATGACTGTCTCTTCACCTGTGCATTTTTGAGAGCTTCCCATATCATCATTCTGTCATTCCTGGTTCAATCACATACTCATAAATCTTCCATGGACAGTACAGTCTATTTCTAATGCCTTCAACTCAGAATAAGAAGCATTCAACTGAAGCACTTTCAAAGACTTCTTTCATCCAAATTGCTGAGGAAGCTATAAGTACCCTGCTGTCCAATGACTTAGTGAAATTAATGATCCAAAATAAAAGTTAAACCTCTATATTTCTTTCTGGAAATAAAAGCTGAACACCAAAAGCTCAGAGAAACCATGCCAAAAGTGGCAGTAGAAGCCACTGGTACCAAGGCTCTGCTAAGGAACCAATAGATCAACATTATTTCAAATTCTCATTAAAAAGGGGGGAAAAAGTAATTATGTTTGTCAAATAGTAGGTTTGGGGCTGAGGTCTCAACCATATGCCACATGCTATGCAAATGCATCTATTGAAGATCCAGGGCAATAGTGTAAAATTGTTTCCAATGACATGGTTTGGGGATAAAGTTAAAGGCACAAGAAGTGCAGTTTAACAAATGTGAGTTCAGAGATAGACACTGATGAGGAGTGTGATCGTAAGGACTGTTACAGACAAAAACAACTACAGGGAAGCAGAACACATTAAAACAATTGACTATCTTCTGCCCGAACCGGAAAGATAAAAGACTTTCATCTGTAATTTTACTCTGCAGGCAAACGGAACAATGAATGCACGTAATTCAATAAATATAATTTACTTTCAAGAGTCTTTCTTCCCTCTTGAGTTATTCATGTATTAATTAATTCAGCAAATATTTATCGAGCACCTACCACGTGCCTGGCACTCTAGGGATGATTTTATGTACGTGACAGCAGAATGAGGTATGGTGGGAAGGAGGTTGTGCATAACAACAAGTATCTCATGTTATTGAAGGGAGAAATTGTGGAGGTCAGTTCAAAAGATGCATATGAAAATATCATACACATATAGACACACACACACATACACACAAACACACACACTTACTCACCAAGGTATAAAGTGTTCTAATATCCTACTTTAGGTTTTTGGAGGTTCAGAAGAAAGTCTAATTTCATCTCTAAATTTATATTAGTTTAACAGATTAAAACCTCTACTAGGTATTTTAGTTACATGATCACTAAGTTCTTTTATAACACGAAGATTTAAAACATAACAATATATCATTTACATAAGCATCAAAGCGAATGAATTTAAATCACCTAATTAAAAGAAAGTTATTTTCAATTTGTCTAGCACAGAAAGAATCAACTGTAATCTATATACAAAATATATCTAAAATTAATTCAGAAACACTAGAAATAAAAGGCTATATGCACAAACATATACTAAACAAGTGGAAAAAATAAAAGATACAGCTATATTGATTTTACTGTAGAATTTACACTAAAGTATCAGATTCTATAATGAAGTACAATTTTACTAGTGTTAAAACCTGCAAATTCAGAATGATTACATAAGAGTTATGAACATATATACATAATTGAAATTAACTGTCTTTATAAAGCAAACATTACAAGAGATACAAGGACACAAAGATTCTAATACATTAATACATTAATTAATAAGAGAACACTTGCATCTACTCTCTATGCAAGACATATCAAGTGGTCCAAAAAGTAAGAACACAGAGGGGCTCAACAATATAGTCAATAAACACAAGCTTCCAGCTACATGTCAGAGTGTACATCCTGATAATAAAGAACAAAATGGATGAAGTTAGAGAGGATAATGCTAAGTGAAGTTAGCCAATCCCAAAAAACTAAAAGGGAGGCTGATTCATATTGGGGTAGGGAGAGGGAGCATAGGAGGAATAGATGAACTCTAGATAGAGCAGAGGGGCAGAGGGGTGGAGGGGAAGGGAGGAGGCAGGGGGATAGAAATTATGGTGGAATGTGATGGACCTTATTATCCAAAGTATATGTATGAAGACATGAATTGGTGTGAATATACTTTGTATACAACCAGAGATATGAAAAATTGTGCTTTTTATGTGTAATAAGAATTGTAATGCATTCTGCTATCATATATAACTAAAAAAATAATTTAAAAAAAGGACACATGACCAGCATGGTGCATGAGAATCAAAGGGACATACTTGAATAATGATCAAAGAAGAGTTGAAATAAACATAAATTCCATGTCCATAAAAGAAAATAAGTGAATTAAGTACTCAACTAAAATACTAGATGAAAACAACAATTTTTTAAAAGGATGACAAAAATGATTAAGTTAGAAGCATAATTGTTGAACTATGTCATAGAAAAAATGGAGATAATTTAATAAATCAAAATCCTGCTTTCAAATTAACAAAGGAGACAAGAGACTTAGACAAATCACAAAAATAATTAAATGCAGGACCCAAAATGTAAAGATTATAGCAATACATATGGATCTTAATATGTAAAACTAGTAACTAATAACAATAAAATTGGAAAAAAAAAAAAAAACACCTTGGGTTCTTCAACCTGAAACTTGAAAAGACACGTAATAAACAACTCATGGGTGAAAGAGAAAATAAAAATCAATATTACAAAATTTTTAAAAGTTGATAATCAGAAAACATGGTGCATGAGAATCAAAGGGACATACTTGGAAAATGATCAAAGAAGAGTTGAAATAAACATAAATTCCATGTCCATAAAAGAAAGTAAGGGAATTAAGTACTCAACTAAAATGCTAGAAGAAAACAATAATTTTTTTAAAAGGATGACAAAAATGATTGTTAGAAGCATAATTATTGAACTGTGTCATAGAAAAAAAGTGGAGATAATTCAATAAATCAAAATCCTGCTTTCAAATTAACAAAGGAGACAAGCTACTAGTTAACTTAAGGGGGAAATGAAACACACATATACAGCATAAGGTATAAATGGAAAAACACCCATTGAAAAGGACACATTTTGAAGGCTATGAAACACTTCTGTGAACACAGCAGAGATGAAAGCTTAACTATGTCCGTTTTCATTGAAGAAGCAGAGAAGAATATCAAGAAGTAACAGATAAACATGAGGCCTAGCTAGTATCACAGGGAGATCTGTCAAATCTCCAAAGACCAGACAGTCCCAGTGACACACATAATTCTCCAGAGCCTAGAAAATGAAAATTTCAAATTCCTATTTAATAATCATAGTGAAGCCTGGTAAAGAATGAAGTTTTAAAGAAATGTACAGTCTGATATCACTTACATAAACATATTAATATAACACATTTAACAGAAGCCAAGGTCACAAGAAGAAAATAACCCATGATCTAGTGAGTTTTACTAGAAGAATGTGGTATTTGTTCATTGTCAAGAAATTTATTCCTACGACATACTATAATGATAGATTGATGCATGACCATTTTTATGGAGGCTGAATAATTCTTCGAAAAGCACAATACCCATCTGTAATTTCAAAATACCCAACATATTGAGATTGTTATTTTTACAGACATTGGATATTATACTGAATAGAATGGAAAGACATGGGTTAATATTTCAGCAAGACATTTACTAGAACTGATTTATGTTTCCAAAAATACTACTTTGGGTCCTCTGCAGCAAAAAGAATATTCGTGGTGGGAGGCAAAAATAGAAGTAGGAAGACTAGTAGTAGCTACTTGAGTAAATTCCAGAAACCTTGACTTAAACCAAGAGGGAACTGTCATTCAGACAAGAAGAATGAACAGATGGAAACAGCCTTAGGGAAGGTCTTAACCTATGTTCAAGCCACGGTTGCAATCAGCTGCACAAAACCTCAGGAATTTAACTAAACATGGAGAGCTATTTTATACACAATTTCTTTCATGTAAAAGTAATTATTGTGTGAGATTTTGATCAGCCAGTTCAACTCAATTTTTATAGCTTTTCTGAGAAAAAAAATCACAATTGTTTTAAATAAAAAAATGACACTTTTCATTCATGTTTTTAAAAGTGTTAATGTAGCCAGTTACAATTGCATTTTATTGATTTAGATTTTTAATTATACAGTGCATGACTGAAAGTTAATCTGATGATGATTATCCATTAGGTAAATATTGAGGGGTAATTAGAAGCTGAGAGGATCTCTTGGGTAGTGGCAGGCAGGGAAAGGGATCGTTCTCTACATGATAAACAGTTTAAATGCCATTGAAGACTAAGAAAATGGTTCAGAACGTTGTAGTGAATGCACACATCACATCTTGTCTGAGTTTCCATCAGAACCCTAAGCTTAAACCTGGAACTTGCCAGGGTAGTGGATCTAGAAGAAAACGATTGACTGCCTGGCATAGTTACCTGGGTAGGAGAACCTAAAACCATTTGGTTTCTACTTGCCTTAAATTCAGAAAACCTTTTTATAAATCAGAGACCTCATTTTCCTTACCATTTTAACTATAGTAATTATGTTGTCTGAATTCGTTGTTTGGTTCTTGTTTTTAAACTTGTTGTATATAAGTTCACAAAATAAATAAATAAAAATTAAAAAGTCCAAATCACTTTTAACCCTGCTTCAAGGGAAACTCTTCCCTCTTGGTTGAAGTTCTACTCTCATTCCCTCAGATGAGGGGGTAAGACATTTTGTCTTGTTTTTTTTTTTTTTTAGCTATACCATAAATGAAATCTTTTTTTTTTCTGAAGTCCTAAACATTTTACTTCATCACTTAAATATCTTTTAAAATCTTTTTATATTCTTTTGCAGCACAGAAAAGGGGAATTATTATTCTTAGATATTTAGGAACTTAGGATTTCTTTTTGTTTGTTCCCACTGATTTTTCTCAATTAAGCATTTGCCAAGTTTTTCCTTTGCCTAAGTTGGAACCTTTAAGCCATTAAAGATATTTTTATTCTTGAATATTATGACCAATATTCAGGCAAATAAAGCATATTTTTAAAAAATCCTTAGTTACAAAATAAAGTTCACACTTCTTAGAATTGCTTCTGAAAACCTGAAGCCACTTTACTCCCCTAAACTTCTCCCTATAATCATTCCCAGCTTTGTATTTTGGAACACATTTCCCTCTTACCTGGAATACTCTTATTTTTCGGTTTGGTGATTTTTCATTCATCCATGGAAACCCAGCTCCAAGTCACTGCTTTTGCTTAGAATTCATGAGCATACATATTTCTTCTTCTATGTATCCGTAGCCCTTAGTCACACATCTTTATTATAAGACTAAAATATCATCATTATTCTTACAGGTTTATCTTTACTCAATGCAGTGGTCTCTTGGTGTTAGAGAATGAGTCTTCGTTTTCAAATTTATATTTTTGCTTCCTAGAGAAACATTTATTGAGTATCTGTTCTGTGGCAAGTTATAAAGTGATATAAAGCAAAGATGCTGGAAAAAGCAACTTTATATAGAGAGCAGCGAAGGGTCCTCACATACCTGAAACAAAACCCAAAGGATGAAGAGGAGCCCATCAGTGAGTCTCTGCTAGTGAAAAAGACTAACGTGGAAGGTCTGATGAAGAAATGAGTTTAGAATGTGGAAGAACAGAGGGACTGGAGACGGAAGCAGAGTGACGGACAGGTGAAATGGTGGAGTCAATCAAATTCACAACTGCTTTCATAGACCTCTTACTGACCCTAGAGAACAGAATTTCTCCAAGGTAATTTCATAAATAAATATTGTGTTTAAAAGGTAAAATTTTATTAACCCATAAGTTGATTGTAATTATAAAATTTAAAAAATTATAGGCTACTTTCAATCCATCAAATCAAATTTTTTGTTGCAATTGTGAAAAAAAAAATAAAATAAAATGAGGTCTAGCCGTGCCCCATTCACATTCCCA
The DNA here is from genome assembly GCF_047511675.1 of Marmota flaviventris. Lineage (NCBI taxonomy): Eukaryota > Metazoa > Chordata > Mammalia > Rodentia > Sciuridae > Marmota > Marmota flaviventris. The sequence continues at coordinate 41,956,994 of NC_092506.1, read as the reverse complement.
GAGAAAATTTTCCCATGAAATGTTTTTTGGTGAAATTATGCAGAAATGGACAAACTTTTCAAATGCAATGCTGTGAAGATGAGGAAAGATTTCTCATAGTTGCTTCTTATGCTGATACTTGATTAAAAAACTCAGGTCATATTAAATTATTTTTCAGTGGTACAGTGGGAATCAATTTAATAAAGTCCAAATATAGAGCTTTCTGGTTATCTGACTTGATATAAGGACAAGTCTTCAACGAAAGTTTATAAGAAAACTCATTTTCAAACCACGCGAGCCCTAATACTCAGGAAAAATATCCAGGAAATCCCAAAGGCCTGAGGGCCCACCTGGGTGACTAGCAGTACAACTCTGGATTCTATTTCTACCTAAATAAGATCAGTTCTCCTTTTATCCGTTTATATATTAGATTTCTGCACTAGAATCATTTTAAGAAGGGGTTATGATACTCAAAAGAGAAGTCAGAAAACTATTGATCTAAAGAAATATTTAGTTATTGCCTGAGTTGCAATGTGTTTTTAAGCTACTTTACTATCTACTACATTTTCTGGGCACAATTTAAAAGGCCAGCGCAAGCACGTTCTCACCTCAATAGCCAGATATCTGAACTTTGTCCCTTCTCTTTTCTTCAGAGGTGATTTCAACCTGTTGCTGATTTTCTGAGACAACCTTAATATTTAATGTCTTGACTTGCCCTTTGGACTTTACATGCTTCACCATTCTCCTAGTTACAACCTCAGGCCTTGCCTCTGCTCCATAGCTATTCTGCTTTTCTCCAAGTTGTACTGTGAGTCACCTCTCGCAAACACTTCAATTGTTTCAATTTAACAGCAAAACCCTCCTAACCTGACACGGCACATCTGTCAAACCCAGAGCAAATCCTCCGTAAGAGTGGCCAGTAAAAGACGCTCTGCCATAGGTAGGAAGCTCTGAAATATAAATTTTATGTTCAACTCTCACTGGAACCTACTGCCTCTTGAATCCCTCCCTTTTCCTTTTCTAATTTCATATAAGAGACAATGAGTGACACTCTTCCATAAAGAACCCACTCAATTAGCAGTAGTTGGAAAGGGTCCCCACCCTAGTTGACTTGCGGTTACTTGAATAGTCACTAAATGTATCCTGGTGGCTCCATCATCATCCTGACTTTATTTTTTCAGGAGGCACTATATGGCATCATGGATGTGAAAGAAATTTTAAAAGTATAAATTGTCATTTGCTAATTATAAGTAGATTTTCAGCTATAACTCTAACTTTCCTGTGAATTCTCTTTGTAGGTGGTTTTATTTTTTATTTCTTTCTCCCTCTGAAGTCGCAGAGGAAATTACTAAGTCCATCTTCTTTTCAAAGGGTGAAGCAAAGACTCTGGTGTACATATCCCACTCTTCCACCAACAACTTTACCCATCCTGGTGCTAAGTCAGGTACATGGTTCACCAAGCCAATGCCTGTGATTGTAAGGAGAGTTCAAGGGATTCAACAATATTAAGGATATGAATTCATTCAGCATGACTATGCTGTATGTGTGAGGGACTCGCCTCTTAGGTAAGTCACTTTAGGGAAAAGCACGGGAGAGAATAACTGTAATTCATGTTTAGAGTCAAATCATATTGGTCAAATTAACTTGATTTTCTTCCTTTTTTAACTTTTATTTCTTTTTATTAGTTCTACCTGACAGTTGAAGGCATTTTGAAATATTATACATGTAAAAGTATAACTTCTCAGCCTTCTGATTGTACATAATGTAGAATTACGTTGGTTGTGTAATTATATATGCACATAGGAGAGTAATGTCCAATTCATTCTACTATATTTCCTATTGCTATTCCCCCTCCCTTCCCTTCATTCCCCTTTGTCTAACCCAAAGTACTTCTATTCTTTCCTACCTTCCCTAATTATTGTAAGTTACCATCTACATATCAGAGAGAACATTTGGCCTTTAGTTTGGGGAGGATTGGCATATTTCACTTAGCATGATAGTCTCCAATTCCATCCATTAACCATCCATTACCATGCCATAATTTCATTTCTCTTTATGGCTAAGAAGTATTTCATTTTGTGCATATACCACATTTTCTTTCTCCATTCATCTATAGGAGGGCACCTAGGCTGGTTCCATAGTTTAGTTATTGTGAATTGAATTGCTGTAAACATTGATATTTCTATTTCACTGTAGTGTGCTGATTTTAAGTTCTTTGGGCCTATGCTGAGAAGAGGGAGAGTTGGATCAAATGGTGGTTCCATTCCAAGTTTTCTGAGGAATCTCCATACTGCTTTTCATAGTGGTTACACCAACTTGCAGTTCTACCAGCAATGTATGAGTGTAACTTTTTCCCCACATCCTCACCAAAATTTATTGTTACTTGTATTCTTGATAATTGCCATTCTGACTAGAGTGAGATAAAATCTCAGTGTAGTTTTAATTTGTGTTTCTTTAATTGCTAGAGATGTTGAACCTTTTTTCATATATTTGATGACCACTCATCTTTCTTCTTCTGTGAAGTATCTGCTCAGTTCCTTTGCCCAGTTATTAATTGGGTTATTTATTTTTTTGGTGTTAGTGTTTTGAGTTTTTTAAATATTCTGGAGATTAATGCTCTATCTGAGGTGCAGGTATCTTCATGCCTAACTCATTAAGGAAATATTTCTTTTTATTTTGCTTTTGTTTGCTAGTTTATTTTTCTTTATTTTTTATTTTGTTTTATTTTTCTCTCTTTTGAAGTGCTTGGGATGGAACCTAGTGCATCATATAGGCTATACTAGTCCATTTTTTGCACTAATATTTATTTCTCTATACTGCTTAAAGTATAAGTAAAATTTTTCATTTAAAAAGCAAGCAATTACAAGAGTAATAGCAATGTTAAAAGCAATACTAACAAAAACAATGACAGGTACATTTGGAGCCTATCATGTGAAACATGCAATTGGATGTCAATTTCACTACTAGAGAAATTGAGACTCAGAGAAGTTGAATCTCAGCAAAGTTGAGAATATGAAAACAGATTTTACATGGTCATAAAAATATAAAATACGATAAAATATCACAAGACACTAGAGAGTGGTTATAAACTGCTATAAAAATTATTCTTTGGGTTAACAAAGTGGAAGAGCTTGGGAGTAATGCAGATTCTTATAAGCCTAAACTTATAAGATACACACACACACACACACACACACACACATATACATACATATATATAAAGATATGTAATGAAGTTAAGAATTAAAATGAAATTTTATTGAAATTTAGGAAATTTCAATATTTTTTCTATCAATAATTGGCTGTGGAAGTCTTGTTTTTGTATGCCTAGGTGAGTTAGCTGACCAGATGTTAAAAGTATACCTAGAAATTATTGCTGTATCAGGATGATTTTTAATAACTAATGTTTATATTAACTATGCACAGTAATGTTGAATGACATCACCCCGAACCTCAAGGAGGGTGTCCCAATTCAAATTCTACCTCACAGTATCCAAAGAATGCTCATATCTTCTCCAATGCCACCCAACTCAAAGGAAAGTATAATAGAAGGCAAGTTAGACTGAAAAGAGTGAGTACTCTTAACATGTGCCTTTAAAATGTTTTATTATGAATACTTTATGAAAGTATATAACTTTGCAAACTTGTCATGAAATGCTCTAGATCTTGGAAGGGACAGGCAAAGAACTCTGATGTTTAGCCTTCTTTATTCTCATAGTAAACTTACTTCTGGAGAGAAAAGTAAAAGCCAGGGCACATATGAAGTAACCATGGGCTGCGAAACTTGTAGCCCTAAGTGCAGTACAGAACTCACCCAGATTCTGCGTGTTGCTCTGTCCTTGTCAGGATGCTCCCTTATTGTACTAAACATTTGTTACCTGATGAACAACTGTGTGTTTGAAAGACAGCCAAATGAGAAGAAACCATATTCTTTAGCAAATACATCTGCCCAGTTTCATAGCCCGAGACGATGCAAAAATGTCAATCCATGATCTATAGCCCATTTTCTTATGATTATGTCTAAAGCTTGTAAAAATCACAGTACTTTTTCCAGTGTAATCCTATTTAGGCTCTATTTCACATTGATTGAGATGAACAAAATCTATTACATAATAAGGCTTGGTGATTATTGCTTTTATAAACCCAATTTTAACCTACTTTACTCAGTTCAGTGCCTCCCCAAATTCACTGTTACATGAAGTGAATTAAATTTCCTCCTCATACTTGCCCCAGGTTAAAGTAAAGAATAAGATGGTGTTGAAAACATAATTGAATCTATGTAGTAGACAGTGTTCTAAAATGTCTCCCAAGATTCCAGTCCCCTTGAATGTGGACACTGTATAACCCAGCCCCTTGAAGGTGGGAAAAGCCTGTGAGGATGACAGGATATTATTCCCCTGATTGGTCTATGTTATGTGTCAAAGGTGAAGGGGTTTTAAAGATGCATGCATTTTAAGGTCTCTCTTCTTTTAATTTTTAATTAATAAAAAAGAGATTATACTTGGTAGGCCTGACATAAACAGATGAGAACTTTAAGGGAGATAGAAGATCTGAGGATACTCTGAACTAGCAAGGAATTTCTATTATGCTGGCTCTAAAGAAGCAGTCTACCTTGTGGAAAATCCACATCACAGAGAATCAATGGTGATCCATTCCAAAGCCAAAGACTTCACTCCAACAGCCAAAAGGAACTAAATTCTGCCAACAAGTAAATATATGCAACAAGTAACTATATGAGAGAACTCTGGAAATAAAATGATACTAAATCCTAGATAACATTTTTGGGGTACTTAGGATTGGAACTAGGGGTGCTTTATCATTGAGTCATATCTCCAGCCCTCTTTTATTTTGATATATAGTCTCATTGAGATGCTTGAAGGTCTCAGTAAGTTGCTGATCCTGTCCTTAAATTTTAGAACCTCCTGCCTCAACTTTCAGAGTTGCTTGCATTACAGGACTTTGCCCCCAACCCAACACTTTGATTTCGGTCTGGTGAGACCCTAACCAGATATCTCTGCCCAGACCCTACCCACAGAAACTTTAATATCATCATCTTGTCATAATTTGCTATGCAACAACAGAAAACTGATATACTTGAATTTAACCTAAAAGGCAACAAAGTAAATAAATATTTGAGGAATTTTAAGGCAACAAGAATAATGGCTACATATTACCCATGATTTATTCATAAAGCTTCTCTGTAGGCCTCTGTAAAACAGAAATGTTGGGGAAGATTTTTGGCTTTCTAGGACAAGTGGAAATTTCAGAGAATTTTTATAGCAATTTAGCATTTTTCTATTTTTATTTTACTAAAAAGGTATATAGGTATCCATTACCATTAAACTAGTATGAAACAATAAAGAATGTTATAATACAAATGTTAATGGTCATTTTATGTATCACCATGATTTTAACAACAATATACATTTATTCTATCAAATATTAGTGCAATGCTGTTGTGAAAGTATTTTGTAAACTGTAATGAAAATCCTTTTGGGTTTAAGTAAGAGATATTATCCCATATAAACTGATTTTCTTTTGTTGCTGTGGTTTTTTTGGGGGCGGGGGGCATTGATATAAAGGATTGAGCCCAGGAGGCACATCTCAGTCCTTTTTACTTATTTATTTTATTTTAAGTCAGTGTCTCAAAAAGTTGCTTAGGACCTCCCTAAATTGCTGAGGGTGTCTTAGAATTTGCCATCCTCCACGTCTCAGCCTACCAAGCTGGTAGTATTACAGGCATGCACCACTGTGTCTGGCATAACCTTGGATTTTTGATGCAATTCATGGAAAGGCCTTGAGCCCAGGGCTAAGGTTTCCTAGAGAAGGAAGGAATTCCACCACTGGTAGTAACTTTAGCTTGTTCCACAGGATTCTAGCCTGTCCTGCAGATTTAAGACATGCCTTGATAGACCCACCATTCCATAATCCAATACCTTCCAATAAATCTTAGTATATATACCTCTTGTTTATTCCATGTGTTTGGTCAAACTCTGACTTATACATAAATATAAACAATAAAATAGTGATATGTCCATTCCAATTTTAAATGAGTGCTTCATGAATTGACACAGGGATGAAGTTAGTCTCAGCATTCAATGATTTCATAACATTGTTTTGTACTTTATTCTTTTTTTTTTTTTAAATTTTTTATTGTTGGTTGTTCAAAACATTACATAGTTCTTGATATATCATATTTCACACTTTGATTCAAGTGGGTTATGAGCTCCTATTTTTACCCCATATACAGATTGCAGAATCACATCAGTTACACATCCATTGATTTACATATTGCCATACTAGTGTCTGTTGTGTTCTGCTGCCTTTCCTATCCTCTACTATCCCCTCTCCTCTCCCGTCCCCTCCCCTCTTCTCTCTCTGCCCCCTCTACTGACATTCATTTGTCCCCCTTGTATTATTTTTCCCTTTCCTCTCACTTCCTCTTGTATGTACTTTTGTATAACTCTGAGGGTCTCCTTCCATTTCCATGCAATTTCCCTTCTCTCTCCCTTTTCCTCCCACCTCTCATCCCTGTTTAATGTTAATCTTCTTCTCATGCTCTTCGACCCTACTCTGTTCTTAATTACTCTCCTTATATCAAAGAAGACATTTGGCATTTGTTTTTTAGGGATTGGCTAGCTTCACTTAGCATAATCTGCTCTAATGCCATCCATTTCCCTGTAAATTCTATGATTTTGTCATTTTTTAATGCAGAGTAATATTCCATTGTGTATAAATGCCACATTTTTTTTTATCCATTCATCTATTGAAGGGCATCTAGGTTGGTTCCACAGTCTAGCTATTGTGAATTGTGCTGCTATGAACATCGATGTAGCAGTGTCCCTGTAGCATGCTCTTTTTAGGTCTTTAGGGAATAGACCGAGAAGGGGAATAGCTGGGTCAAATGGTGGCTCCATTCCCAGCTTTCCAAGAAATCTCCATACTGCTTTCCAAATTGGCTGCACCAATCTGCAGTCCCACCAGCAATGTACAAGTGTACCCTTTTCCCCACATCCTCGCCAGCACTTGTTGTTATTTGACTTCATAATGGCTGCCAGTCTTACTGGAGTGAGATGGTATCTTAGGGTGGTTTTGATTTGCATTTCTCTGACTGCTAGAGATGGTGAGCATTTTTTCATGTACTTGTTGATTGATTGTATGTCCTCCTCTGAGAAGTGTCTGTTCAGGTCCTTGGCCCATTTGTTGATTGGGTTGTTTGTTCTCTTATTGTCTAATTTTTTGAGTTCTTTGTATACTCTGGATATTAGGGCTCTATCTGAAGTGTGAGGAGTAAAGATTTGTTCCCAGGATGTAGGCTCTCTATTTACCTCTCTTATTGTATCTTTTGCTGAGAAAAAACTTTTTAGTTTGAGTAAGTCCCATTTGTTGATTCTAGTTATTAACTTTTGTGCTATGGGTGTCCTTTGAGGAATTTGGAGCCCGACCCCACAGTATGTAGATCGTAGCCAACTTTTTCTTCTATCAGACGGCGTGTCTCTGATTTGATATCAAGCTCCTTGATCCATTTTGAATTCACTTTTGTGCATGGCGAGAGAAAGGGATTCAGTTTCATTTTGTTGTATATGGATTTCCAGTTCTCCCAGCACCATTTGTTGAAGATGCTATCCTTCCTCCATTGCATGCTTTTAGACCCTTTATCAAATATAAGATAGTTGTAGTTTTGTGGATTGGTTTCTGTGTCCTCTATTCTGTACCATTGGTCCACCCGCCTGTTTTGGTACCAGTACCATGCTGTTTTTGTTACTATTGCTCTGTAGTATAGTTTGAAGTCTGGTATCGCTATACCGCCTGATTCACACTTCCTGCTTAGCATTGTTTTTGCTATTCTGGGTCTTTTATTTTTCCATATGAATTTCATGATTGCTTTCTCTATTTCTACAAGAAATGCCGTTGGGATTTTGATTGGCATTGCATTAAACCTATAGAGAACTTTTGGTAATATCGCCATTTTGATGATGTTAGTTCTGCCTATCCATGAACAGGGTATATTTTTCCATCTTCTAAGATCTTCTTCTATTTCTCTCTTTAGGGTTCTGTAGTTTTCATTGTATAAGTCTTTCACCTCTTTTGTTAGGTTGATTCCCAAGTATTTTATTTTTTTTGAAGATATTGTGAATGGAGTGGTTGTCCTCATTTCCATTTCAGAGGATTTGTCGCTGATATACAGGAATGCCTTTGATTTATGCATGTTGATTTTATATCCTGCCACTTTGCTGAATTCATTTATTAGCTCTAATAGTTTCTTTGTAGACCCTTTTGGGTCTGCTAGGTATAGAATCATGTCATCAGCAAATAGTGATAATTTAAGTTCTTCTTTTCCTATTTTGATGCCTTTAATTTCTTTCGTCTGTCTAATTGCTCTGGCCAGTGTTTCGAGGACTATGTTGAACAGAAGTCGTGAGAGAGGGCATCCCTGTCTTGTTCCAGATTTTAGAGGGAATGCCTTCAATTTTTCTCCATTCAGAATGATGCTAGCCTGAGGCTTAGCATAGATTGCTTTTACAATATTGAGGTATGTTCCTGTTATCCCTAGTTTTTCTAGAGTTTTGAACATAAAGGGATGCTGTACTTTGTCGAATGCTTTTTCCGCATCTATCGAGATGATCATATGGTTCTTATTTTTAAGTCTATTGATGTGGTGAATAACATTTATTGATTTCCGTATATTGAACCAGCCTTGCATCCCAGGGATGAATCCTACTTGATCATGGTGCACAATTTTTTTGATATGTTTTTGTATCTGATTCGCCAGAATTTTTGAGGATTTTTGCATCTAGGTTCATTAGAGATATTGGTCTGTAGTTTTCTTTCTTCAAAGTGTCTTTGTCTGGTTTAGGAATCAGGGTGATGTTGGCCTCATAGAATGAATTTGGAAGTTCTCCCTCTTTTTCTATTTCCTGAAGTAGCTTGAAAAGTATTGGTATTAGTTCCTCTTTAAAGGTTTTGTAAAACTCTGCTGTATACCCATCCGGTCCTGGGCTTTTCTTAGTTGGTAGTCTTTTGATGGTTTCTTCTATTTCCTCAATTGATATTGGTCTGTTTAGGTTGTCTATATCCGCCTGACTCAATCTGGGCAGATCATATGACTTAAGGAATTTATCTATGCCTTCACTATCTTCTAATTTATTGGAGTATAAGGATTCAAAATAATTTTTGATTATCTTCTGTATTTCCGAAGTGTCTATTGTGATATTGCCTTTTTCATCCCGTATGTTAGTAATTTGAGTTCTCTCTCTTCTTCTCTTTGCTAGCATGGCTAAGGGTCTGTCGATTTTGTTTATTTTTTCAAAGAACCAACTTTTAGTTTTGTCAATTTTTTCAATTGTTTCTTTTGTTTTGATTTCATTAATTTCAGCTCTGATTTTCATTATTTCTTGCCTTCTACTTCTTTTGCTGTTGTTTTGCTCTTCTTTTTCTAGGATTTTGAGATGAAGTATGAGATCATTTATTTGTTGGTTTTTTCTTTTTTTAAGGAATGAACTCCAAGCAATGAATTTTCCTCTTAGAACTGCTTTCAATGTGTCCCATAGATTCCGATATGTTGTGTCTGTGTTTTCATTAATCTCTAAGAATTTTTTAATTTCCTCCTTGATGTCTTCTATAACCCATTGATCATTCAGTAACCTATTGTTCATTCTCCAAGTGATGTATGCTTTTTCCTTCCTTCTTTTATCGTTGATTTTCAGTTTCATTCCATTATGATCAGATAAGATGCATGGTATTATCTCTACTCCTTTATATTGTCTAAGAGTTGCCCTGTGACATAATATGTGATCTATTTTTGAGAAGGATCCATGTGCTGCTGAGAAAAAAGTGTAACTGCTTGATGTTGGGTAGTATATTCTATATATGTCAATTAAGTCTAGGTTATTAATTGTGTTATTGAGTTCTATAGATTCCTTATTCAACTTTTGTTTGGAAGATCTGTCCAATGGTGAGAGAGGTGTGTTGAAGTCTCCCATGATTATTATATGGTGGTCTATTAGACTCTTGAACTTGAGAAGAGTTTGTTTGATGAACATAGCTGCACCATTGTTAGGGGCATATATATTTATGATCGTTATGTCTTGTTGGTGTATGGTTCCCTTGAGCAGTATGTAGTGTCCCTCTTTATCCCTTTTGATTAACTTTGGCTTGAAATATATCTTATTTGATATGAGTATGGACACACCTGCTTGTTTCTGAAGTCCATATGAATGATATGATTTTTCCCAACCTTTCACCTTCAGCCTATGTATGTCTTTTCCTATCAAATGCGTCTCCTGTAGGCAGCATATTGTTGGGTCTTGTTTTGTGATCCATTCTACTAGCCTGTGTCTCTTGATTGGTGAGTTTAAGCCATTAACATTTAGCGTTATTATTGAGATATGGGTTGTTCTTCCAGCCATATTTGTTTATTTCTGTTACTAAACATGGTTTGTTTTCCTCTTTGATTATTTTCCCCCCTTTACTGTCCTACCTCCCACTGTTGGTTTTCATTGTTATTTTCCATTTCCTCTTCCTGTAATGTTTTGCCAAGGATGTTTTGAAGAGATGGTTTTCTAGCTGCAAATTCTTTTAACTTTTGTTTATCGTGGAAGGTTTTAATTTCATCTTCCATCCTGAAGCTTAGTTTCGTTGGAAACACAATTCTTGGTTGGAACCCATTTTCTTTCAGTGTTTGAAATATGTTATTCCAGGATCTTCTAGCTTTCAGAGTCTGTGTTGAAAGATCAGCTGTTATCCTGATTGGCTTACCCCTAAATGTAATCTGCTTCCTTTCTCTTGTAGCTTTTAAAATTCTCTCCTTATTCTGTATGTTGGGCATCTTCATTATAATGTGTCTAGGTGTGGGTCTCTTATGATTTTGCACATTCGGCGTCCTATAGGCTTCTAGGATTTGGGATTCTGTCTCATTCTTCAAGTCTGGGAAGTTTTCTCGTATTATTTCATTGAATAGATTGCTCATTCCTTTGGTTTGAAACTCTGTCCCTTCCTGTATCCCAATGACTCTTAAATTTGGTCTCTTGATGTTATCCCATATTTCTTGGATGTTCTGCTCATGGTTTCTTAACAGTCTTGCTGAGCTGTCTATGTTCTTTTCAAGTTGAAATACTTTATCTTCATTGTCTGATGTTCTATCTTCTAAGTGTTCTACTCTGCTGGTAGTATTCTCAATTGAGTTTTTAAGTTGGTTTATTGCTTCCTGCATTTCTAGGATTTCTGTTTGTTTGTTTTTTATAACCTCTATCTCCCTGTATAGTTGATCTTTTGCTTCTTGGATTTGTAATTCATTGTTGAAGTGATCTTTCATTGTCTGATTTTGCTGTTTAATGTCTTCCTTGAGACTCCAGATCATCTGAAGCATGTATATCCTGAATTCTTTATCTGACATTCCATCTGCTGTAGCTATTACCTCTTCTAACGTTGAGTTGACCTGCATTGCTTGTGGTCCTTTCTTTCCTTGTCTCTTCATACTGTTCGCGTTCCTTTCTACTTGGTGAAACTGTTGTGCTATTGAATTTTCCCCCTATATATTTATATTGGTCTTATATAGTTGCAAAGTCTCCCTTGCAGGCGCGGGCCGCGGCTCTGCCCCTCCTCCAATTGGGGCAATGTGCCTACCACGCCGGCAGGCCGCTGGGCCTGCTCTGCCGGTCGGTAGCAGGTCCGCCGACCTTACAGGCGCGGGTGGCGGCTCTGTCCCTCTGCGGGCCGCTAGGCTTGTTCTGTCGGTGGTCGCAGTTCTGCCTACTTTGCAGGCGCAGGCAGCGGCACTGCCCCTCTGCAGGCCTCTGGGGCTGTTCTGCCGGTGGGTCGCAGGTCCGCCTACCTTGCAGGCGCTGGGGGTGGGCGGCTCTACCCTTCCTCAGGCCACTGGGCCTGTTCTGTCTCTCCGTTGCAGGTCTGGCCTGTTCTGTTGGTGGTCACAGTTCCGTCTACCTTGCAGGCACGGGGGGAGGGGGCGGCTCTGCCTCTCAGCAGGCCGCTGCACCTGTTCTGCCAGTGGGTCGCAGGCCCGCCTACCTTGCAGGAGTGGTTGGCAGCTCTGCCCCTCTGCGGGCTACTGGGCCTTTTCTGTCGGTGGTCACAGTTCCGCCTACCTAGCAGGCACAGGGGGTGGGGGGCGACTCTGCCCCTCAGCAGGCCGCTGGGCCTGTTCTGTGGGTGGTCACAGTTCTGTCTACCTTGCCGGCGCAGGGGGAGGGGGCGGCTCTGCCTCTCAGCAGGCCATTGCTCCTGTTCTCTGTACTTTATTCTTAACAGGTGTGAATAAGTATCAATAAAAAAGCCACGCCCAATATCTTCTATTTTCTTTAGGTGCCAAATTTATTTACTGGGTATAAAAAGATATACTATCAACCCCAAGTTCTCTATCATAGAAAAAGAAAGTCAAGAAAGAAGAAAAGGGAATAAAGGCAACTTAGTTACCTCATTGGCTCATCTTCCAAATTAATCATACCAACAGTTAAAAGGCTGCACTGAGTATATATTTCATCTTGTGAGTCACAGTCATATCAAACTGTACTTGTGGTTTAAACAGGGAAGAGTGAGATTCACCATGATTGAAGTGAGCATTTTCTACCGCAAAGCTTAGCAGAGTTGCTATTAGAATTGCAATAAGCAATGCCATTCTCCACTTTGGGGGAGTGTCTGTCCTGCCGATTGCTTAAATTGCACACATTACTTTGAAAAACTGGTGTTGACTTTTTCAGAAGCTGCATTACAAAATTAGTTTTATCCAGTGAAAATACAGTGCTTTCTTAATGATTAAATTAGTCCGTTGTAAGTATTTTATAAAGTACTTGAAAAAGGAGCATCTTGTTTTAAAACATAACATTTTATTGACACCTCCACATTCTGAGAACACTTATTTTGAAGACTTGGTAAGCTAGATTTCCTGGTCAGTGTCATTAGTTATACATGGAAGTTCTTAAACTGCCCCAAAATCCTTCAGGCCATGCAAGTTCCGTTCTGCTCAAGTAACATTTATTGGGCATATTAAGGGTCTGGAGAGGCAACTTGTAAACAAATAATTGTAATAAGGGTATGGGGTGAAATTTTGGAGTACCTGAAAATTGTGAACTCTTGAGGATCCTTGGATAACTAAAAAAACAACAAAAAGTCCAAATCAAAGTTTGTTCATTGAAATGTGGAAACTGTTATACATCTGAAGTCAAGGGAAACTGCAGGAGGTTTTGTCAAGCACTTTTCAAGGATTTCTTTTTTTGCCCAAATTTATTCACAGAAGTCCTGTCCCATTAGTGTTCAGTAACAGGGAAGGATTTCGGTGCGTATTCTTTCCAGAATCATCTTTTGGGGGAGAGATTTAAATGACAAAAATCTATACTTTCAAAATTCTGGAAACAGAAATTACGCAATCAAGGTGCTGGGATGGTCACATCCCTCTGAAGTCTCTGTGGGAGAATCTATTCTGCCTTTCCCTTAGCTTCCAGTATTATAGCAATTCATTTTGTTTTGAGATAAATTGGGGATGCAAACCAAACCTAAATACAAAATCCATTTATGTTTTATATGCACCTATGTACATGTAGCCTGGACAGATTTTAGACAATGATGTTAGCGCATCTTCATTTTGACTCTGACCCATCATGTACTATAAAAAGTGGGATTTCTTTCCTTCTGAGGTGTTATGTTAATATTCAAAATTTAGTTTCAATTTTATAGCATTTCAGATGTGAGATTTTCACACTGGGGCTGTATAGCAATTCTTTTTTATTCCTGGCTTTGCAGATCCATCCTTCCAGTCTCCACCTCTATATTATAACCCTGTGTCTGCCTGTGTTTTGCTTCTTTTTATAAGGAGAACAGTTATTCTGCATGAAGGGCCTACCCAATTCTAGGATTTCAGTGTCCTAAACTTTACTTATATTTTAACTCCAACCCAAATGGTCATGTTCACAAGTACTAGAAAGCTAGGACTTCAGCATATTTTGGAGATTCACAGTTCAAAGAATAATAGGCAGCACGTGTAATATTGCAAAGATTAAGATACTTATTATATTTGTGAAAAAGAGCACACTCAGACATTGTGTCACCATCTTGATTTTCTGGGACCCAAACTAGCATCCAAATTTTCTAGACATGTAGTTGTCAAACTTCTTTCATTTTTAAATGAAAGATTTGTTATTTAAAAAATTTTAATTGGGTATACCTAGACCCTTAGTCATGACTATAAGACAATCCACCAAAGCCAGGCAAAATGAAGCTCATCTGTATGTAATCCTGGCAATTAAGAAAACTGTGGCAAGTGGATCACAAGTTTGAGGTCAGTCTCAAAACTTGAAGAGGCCCTCAGTGACATAGTGGGACCCTGTCTCAAAATGAAAAACAAACTAAAAAGGACTTGGAGTGTATTTCAGTGGTAAAGCACCCCTGGTTCAATCTCCAGTACCCTCCCCCCCCAATTTACCTGAGAGGGATACAGAAAATCAACTAGAAATATTTATGTAGTTTAATGGAAAGAAAAAAGGAAAGTCTTCAAGAAGATAACTTACCACCAAAAACAACTTTTTAAAAGTATAAAAATTAAATAATAGTTGTATAATGTTAGACAATAGCACAGGGATGCTTTGGAGAAGAAAATACATAAAGTCATAACTACTTTCTAAAATGCTTAACAGGAGAGCGGAGTCCAATCAGACAGCATGGGGTGATCTCATTTGACTGTAAAAGCAGATCATAGTTAGGGCTCCACATGGTCAGGCAGCCAGAAATTGCAAAATTGAGTACTAGATATGGAAGAGAATTTTGTATATAAAAGAAGTTCCAGAAACCTGCATGGAAGTAGTTTTAAGCCATGAACCAAATATTAAACATACACAGTGTGAAAATACATGACATGGCAAGGAAAAACTGCTCAGAACTTACAGGCTGAACAAAAATTGTGAGTAGCACAGTGCTACGATTAGCCAGCAGGAAGAGTGGAGAGACTCACTGAGACCCTAGGCATTATTCAGTTGATACCTTAGAAGTATCACATCTTAATAGTAGTACTATATTATCCAGAGAATACTAGACCACCTGTCCCCTAATAAACACCAAACCCAGGCTAAAAAGCATAAAGCTTATCTTCTAGTAAGGTAACAGGTTGCCAACTCAACATTCCCTAAACAAATAAAATAAAATCTCCTCTTAGTGTGCTGTGTGCTATGTCCAGTATAAATTTAAATATACTTGACATACTAAGAAATGGGAAGATATGGCTGATAACTAAGAGAATAAACTGTCAACAGAAAAAAAGAAACAGAGCTAACAGATATATTGGAACTAGTAACAAGAAGATTAAAGTACATATTATATATTCAAAAATCTAAATATAAATTCAGTCACATGAAAGAAGAGATGGGGAATCTCCTGAAAATTATGGAACAGAAACAAATAAAAATTATAGCATAGAAAGTTAAAAAATGAACAAATGGCTCAGAGTAAGATATAAATAGACAAAAATTTTTGAAGTTCATAAGAACAATATCTTAGGAAATATTTCTCAATTTGATCTCATTCTTAGATGAAGATTATGCATTTTTGGCAGGAATACTGCAAAGTGGGTCTGTGCCCATTATTAAGCCTTACATTAAGAGGAACTTGATATTAATTTAACCTGGGATTTCCTATTACCTGTGACTGCTTGGGTAACATAACATCTTCCCAGTTTTTCCAAAGTAAGTCTATGTTACCCTCCCCAATCCATACAAATTGGAGGAATACTTTGAAAACACAAATAATTCTGTTCCACATCACACTTTCACCCATTTTTTTTAGCATCCATTGATGACTGCTGTCTAACACTATTATTTGTTCTTTCTTTATTTATAGGAATACTAATACAAAGAAAACTTTCATTTTCCCCTCAATTCAGTTTTCTACTCAATAGATTTGTAGATTATTGTTTTGTCAGTAGATTATAATCTATTACTGTCTTAGTTTTTGGTGCTTAAATTATCCTGGCTTTGGACATTGTGGGTCCAGCCAGGTAGCTTCTCTGTTTTTCTGACATACACCTAATATTGTTTTAGTACTTCCTTAACTTCTGGCATATAAAAGCTATGTCAAGCTCATTTAGGAGGCACCCTGCTTCAGTCCTGGAATCAAGTATTTCTCAAGAGAGCTTTAGCACATTTTGGAAATTTGATGTACAGTGTAAGAATATTGGCTCTTTATTTGTGTTATATATTGCAAATATTTTTTTTCCAGTTGTCATCTGTTGCTTTTTTAAAAGTGTATTGTAGAAGTTTTGTAAAGTTTAAAATATAGTTAAACTTTATTGATCTTTTTGATGAAGTTTGAGTCATAACTGGAAAATATTTTTCACTCCACAGAAAAATATATCATATTTTCTTCTGGTGTTTCCATTTCTTTTACAGTTAGATTTCTGATGTTTGAACTTTATTCTTGTACATGGCATGAGGTATGGTTGTAACTATCCATTTCCAATGACTACCAGGTTGTCTTGATACTATTCTTTTGTTGTTGTTGTTGTTATTTATACTTTTACATGACAGAAGCATGTATTTTGACATGTGCATACATGGAATATAACTTCCCATTTTTGTGGTTTTACATGATGTGGAGTTACATTGGTCGTGTATTAACATGTGAACATAGGAAAGTTATGTCTGATTCATTGTACTGTCTTTCCCATTCTCATTACTTCTGACTTCCCCCCACTCCCTTCTTCCAATCCAGTAGAGCTGCACTCTTCCCTCCCCACCTCTTCTTATGAGTTAGCATCCATATATCAGAGAGAACATTTGGCCTTTGGTTTTGGGGTTTTGGCTTATTTCACTTAGCATGATAGTCTTCAGTTCCATCCATTTACTGGAAAATGCCATAATTTCATTTTTATTTATGGCTGAGTAATATTGCATTGTGCATACATACCATATTTTCTTTATTCATTCATTTATTTAAAAGCACCTAGGTTGGTTCCACAGCTTAACTATTGTGAAATGAGTTGCTATGAACATTGATGTGGCCACATCACTGTAGTATGCTTATTTTAAGTCCTTTGGATATAAACCAAGGAGTGGTATAACTGGGTCAAATGGTGCTTCCATTACCAGTTTTCTGAGTAATCTCCACACTGTTCTCCAGAGTGGTTGCACCAATGTATGAGTGTACCTTTCTCCCCACATCCTTGCCAACATTTACTTGTATTCTTGATAATTGCCATTGTGACTAGAGTGAGATGAAATCTCAGTGTAGGTTTAATTTACATTTCTCTAATTGCTAGTGGTGTTGGACATTTTTTCAAATATTTGTTGACCATTCATATTTGTTCTGTGAAGTGTCTGTTCAGTTCCTTTGTCTATTTTTTTTTTTTTTGGTTTATTTGTTTATTGGGTGTTAAGTTTTTTAATTCTTTATATATCCTCGAAATTAAGGCTCTATTTGAGGTGCAGTGGCAAAGATTTTCTCCCATTGTGTAGGATCTGTGTTCATGTTCTCGATTGTTTCCTTTGCTGTGAAAAAGCTTTATAATTTGATACAATCCCATTTATTGATTCTTGATTTTACTTCTTGTGTTTGAAGAATCTTATTGAAAAAATTACTAAGCTGATATGATGGAGATTTGGGTTTACTTTTTCTTCCAGTAGGCACAGGGTCTCTGATCTAATCTCTCTAGGTCTATGATCCACTTTGAGTTGTTGGTGCAGGGTGAGAGATGGGGATCTAATTTTATTTTATTACATATCAATCTCCACTTTTCCCAGCACACTATTGAAAAGGCTATCTTTTATCCAATGTACATTTATGGAGCCTTGTCTAGTATGAGATAACTGTACTGATATGGCTTCATCTCTGTGTCATCTATTTTGTTCTATTAGTCTTCATGTCTGCTTTGGTGGAAATACCATTCCATTTTTGTTACTATAGCTCTGTAGTGTAATTTAAGGCATTGTGATACCTCCTGCTTCACTTTTCTTGCTGAGGATTGCTTTGGAGATTCTTGGCCTTTTATTGTTCCAAATGAATTTCATGATTGTTTTTTCTAATTCTGTGAAGAACATCTCAGAACCTACATATTAATTTCATTAAATCTGTATAGTGCTTTTTGTAGTATGGCCATTTTGTTAATATTAATTCCACCAATCCACGAACATGGAAGGTCTTTCCTTCTTCTAAAGTCTTCTTCAATATCTTTCTTTAGTAATCTGTAGTTTTCATTGAAGAGGTCTTTCACCTCTTTTGTTCAATTCATTCCCAAATATTTTATTTTCTTTGAGGCTATTTTGAATGGGGTTGTTTTCCTAATTTCTTTTTCAATTGATTCATCACTTATATATAAGAATGCAATTGGTTTATGGTTGTTAATTTTATATCCCAATACTTTGATGAATTCATTTATTAGTTTGAGACGTTTTCTGGTGGAGATTTTAATTCTTCTAAATATAGAATCATGTCATCAGCAAATAGGGATTGTTTGAGTTCTTCTTTTCCTATTTGTATCCCTTTCATTTAATTCTTCTATCTAATTGCTCTGGCTAGAGTTTCCAAGACTATGTTGAATAAAAGTGATGAAAGAGGGCATCCCTGTCTTTTCCAGTTTTTAAAGAGAATGCTTTTAATTTTTCTCCATTTGGAATGATGTTGGCCTTGGGCTTGGCATATATAGCTTTTATAATGTTGAGATGTTTTCTTGCTATCCCTAGTTTTTCTAGTTTTGAAGATAAAGGGATGCTGTATTTTGTGGAATGCTTTTTCTGCATCTATTGAGATGATCATATGATTCTTGTCTTTCAGTCTATTCATGTGATAGAGTACATTTAGAGATTTCCATATGTTGAACCAACCTTGCATCCCTGGGTTGAACTCCATTTGATCATGTTGGTCCACTCAAGATTGCTTCTATTCCACTATTTTACCATATTTTTATTTGTATGTTTTTATTTTGTTTGTATAAACTTTAGTACCAACTTCTGTAGCTCTAGGAGAAATCTTATTGGAATTCTATTGGAGTTGCATAAAACTTTTAGATAAAAGTAGGACAAATTATCTCTTTAAAATGTTAAACCAGCATGTTCAAGAAAGAGTGAATTTTTTTAATTTATCATGATGTGTGTTTTTTGGAAATAAAAAAATTTCCCCTTCCAGGTTTTATACGTTTTTATGTGGCTAATTACTAAATGTTTAAATTTTTTGTTGCTATCAACTCTAAGTAGTTTTTATTTGTATTCATGAAGAGCATTGACTTTTATGTGATCATTTTAAATCTCAGTATCATATTGAATATTATTATAGTTTAAGACCATATGTACATTTGTGAGTAGAATGCATCATTACCTGAATTAAGAGACACTTATGAACACATCAATGGGTTACCTTTCTAGTTGTGCCAAGAGGACATGAATCTGAGGACTAGGGAAACAGAAAATAGAGTGTTGATTTGAATGGATAATAAAGAAAGACAATAAAATGGTCATAATTCAAGGAACCAATGTGAAAAGCCAAGAAAAACACTGTCTAGGGATTTCAGTACAAAGTTTGTGGTATTACAGTCAAGGATTCATTTGTTACATTTTTAAAAAGCCTCCCAAATGTTCTTGGAGAGTGTGTTAGGATGGTTTAGTCATAAACATACAGCTTGTTCAGTTCCAAAGGCTATAGCTAAGCAAGGACCATGACCAGGAAAAGAGCTAAGCTCTGTCCTCTCAGCTTCCATTATACCTCTGTACTAAAACTTTAGTCATGCCCACAGAAACCTAGTGCTTCAAGCAACACAGTTTTGAAAACCATTAGACCAGGAAACTGAAGGTACCATCCCACAAGCTGCAGCTTACAAACAAGTTAATGTTCACCGTGCAGTAGACAGGGCTAAGGTCTGAGAGTCTGATAGACCTGGTTTTCCAATCCAGTTCTCAAGTTGGGGAAGTCGCTTTATCTTTTTGAGCCTTAGCTTCCTTATATTTAAAATAGAAAAATACCCTCCACGTTGCTGAGTTATACTGAAAGTTCAGAGATTAAAAATTTATGATATCAGATAGGAGATCAGTTTATACTAATGTATTTCATGGATCTTAAATATGACTTTTGCTTTCCTATGGGAACTGCATCACTCTTTTGTGGTTTCAAATAAAACTGGTGGTCTGGGAACCTCTGGTAGAGGCTGCTTGCTGATTTGCAGGTTTCTGCACTTTGGCTTGTAGTGACAGGCAGTTCTCTTAAACACTCCTAGGATAAAGTGTGGCTTTCCTCAACTCTCTCCCAATTGTCTCTTTCAATTTTATTCCCTTCCTATTACTTGGAATTGACATTCAGCATGGCAAAGCTCAGTCTCTTGTCCCTGTTGTTTTAGGTCAGTACTCACACCAAGGGAGGCATGCTTATATCATTCCAATGTGAAATATTTCAAATATCATTCCTGCCTGGAGTGGATTAAAGACTGCCATCTACTGGATGTGTATGCCATGTCAGGTGTTGGCAAACATGATGCATAAACTCAGCTCATCCTCATGTTCGTCCTTTGAGGGAGGTATGGACATTATTGATACTATCACAACTTTGTGGATGAGGAGACATCCTTCTCCAAAGTCTAAGAGCTAAGCAGTGTTGGTGCCAGTAATTAAACCCACCCACTCAAACCCCAATTTCTGCTCCTACCACTATAAAATATTCTTTCTTTTGGTATAGATATTCCATAATGGATAATCCCAAAATAAAATAAAATCAGGGGGCCTATTATACATTATACAGGAAATACACCTGCCAAATATATCCAATGATACTGAATTTCCAGAGCATTTCAGATTACTATCCAAATAAAATAGAAAAAGATAATCAACTACTCATTGTACAAATATGGAGATTTTAAAATTATTTTTGTATTATTGCTAATGGGTTCAAAAATAAACAGGTCAAATTCCTAACTAGACCAGTAAGAAAGGGTCTTGGTAATTTGTTGATCTAACTAGCATCTGCAACATTAATTTGGATGAAGACACAGATCTCATCTAAAATGGCAAGGGAGTCTAAGAATGATATATTAACAGTTTTAAATATTGGCTTAGTGGCTAGGAAATAATTATTTTTTGTGTGTCTGTGGGTTCATAGAGCATTGGTTTTATGGTTAGTAGCTTATCTGCCTTTGAGCTAAAAAGACTTCATATTTTTAATTGTGTGTCCAAAAAGATTTTATGGTGAAATGCTTTCCCATCAAAATGTCTACAAGTTATTTTCTTGCTCCTGATGGCAAGAGATAAGCATAAAAATAATCCAGAGCAAAAAAGAATGTTATCTATTACAGAATCTCCCCATAACTGAAGGAGGAGGTACTCTGCACTATTCTTTGCTTTCTTTCTTTCATTTTTTAATTGAAAGAAATGCTGCTATCTTCTAATAAAAGATTTTGGAAGAGGGTCATTCCCTGACTACTTCCTCTGACACTTTCACACTTAAATGGGCAACTTAAAGGACTAAAAATCTTTGATTTGGAGCTATGAAATAATTTGTTTTCATTTAATGGAATTTCTGATGGGAGGTGGGGTACACACAAGAGAAACTAGCACCATTTTACAGGATCAGTGTATTTGGTCAAATGCATTGAAGTTAGTAAACTGGATTAAGGTTTTATAATTGACAGAAATCCTGTTAAATCTGCACAATCTCAGATATTTCCTGAACCAGCCCACCCCTAGTCTTGCAAAATTCCATGACAGTTTTCCTTTAAACTGAAATCTCACTCCTAAACCCACCAAGAAAATGCCTGTGGATTTTGGAAGTCTCAAAGAAAGCAGCAGATGCAGTCCTGATAGCTCTTACATGGTCTTAATTCCTGATGCTTATTCAGTTGGTTTTGTCACCCATCTCCGAATCTTAAGTTGTTGTTGTTATTATTATTATTATTATTATTATTATTATTATTATTATTATATATTCATTCTATACTTTATTAAATGGAATATCTGTCCATTTACTATCTTGATCAAATTTTAAAATATCTTTGAGTTTTCATCACATAGCTTTTAATGTTTCTTTTTAGATTTATATCTATGTAATTTTGGTTATAATGTAAGTTATATTATTTTAAATGTCAAATTCCCCTTATCAATGGGAGATAAGCTTTATGACCTCTAGTATAAACCCATGTATTTCTCATGTATTTAGTATTTGAGCTCTGTTTTGCTTGGTTTTTTTTTTTTTTTCCACTTGCAATATCCAGAAAGGAGGATGCAGGGGTGGACCTGGGGGCAGAATATCTTCTTTGGAAAAATATATGAGCTCCTACATTATAGCAGGGATTTGCTAGGTTATTGCATGGAGTAGCAAGACATCCTAGGAAACTAAAGTTCAAAGTGCATTCTTACCCCACCCATTGAGCTATTCAAAGGAATCCTACTGTTATTTGCAATGGAAAGAACATCCTCATGATTTAGTATGTTTTAACTTAGGCAAAATCTGCAGGTAAATGTATCCTTATATAAAAGGTAACAAGGATGGCATTCCTTTTTTTTTTTCTGACTGTCTCCAGGTCTGATATCCTGTGTTCAGCTCTTTTTTGTTCGGCAACTAACTAATATAGGAAAATGCTAATATAGTTAACTTCCCAATGAGTATACTAGAAGCAACCTTTATTTTTGTTTTTGTGCTGATTGGTATAATTCAAAAAATCTGGGATGATCTTTATGAATCCATATTCTTAAACTAATTAAAATTGGCATTCCCATAAGAGGACTCTATTAGTGGAATTCTGCTTGTCATGCTTACAGAAATAATTGATCTTCATCATGATAACAGAATGTTTCAAAGCTTCCCAGGTGGCATCTGAATCATCAAGAAATTGAATTGTGCTCAACAGAGATTTGTTTAAGAGTCCATTATTAAACTTTAATCTGTTATCTCTTTATACTACATGACAACACTTTATTAAATTTTATATTTAATTTTGTAGAAAATTCACTTCCAAAACCATCCCATACAATAGCAAATGAACACAAATGAATTTAGCCCCTGTATTATATGGGTAGTATTGTGAAGAGGCACTAATACTTTTGGAAAACCCACTATATGCCAGGTATTTTTAAATAAACATCATAATTTAGAGTGGTTTATATTTACAGAAAAGTTGTAAAGATAGCATAGAGAATCCCCACATAATCCACACCTCATTTCCCCTGTTATTAACATATTAGTATAGTTCATTTGTCACAATTAATTAACATATTAATTCAGTATTATTAACAAAGACCCATAGTTTACATTAGGTTCACATTCTCTTTCATACAGTTTTGTGAGCTTTGACAAATGTTTGATAGCAAGCATCCATCATTGTAGTATCATACAGATAGTTACACTGTCATTCCCCCATGACAATTTGCTCCAGATTTCTCTTATGTTTTCATTGTCTTTATATGCTTTCCTTTTCCAGAATGCCACAAAGAGGAAATTATACAGTATGCAGACTTTCAGGCTGGCTTCTTGCACTTTACAATGTGCATTTAAAGTTTCTCATGTATTGTTGTGAGTTTATATTTCACTTCATTTGTTGTTGAAAAATAATTCACCATATGGATGTACCATAGTCTGCTTATCCATTTCACCTATTGAAGAATATTTTGGATGCTAACAATATTGGTAATTGTGAATAAAGTTGCTTGAGAAATTTTGTCCACGTCCACAAAATTACATGCCATCATTTTAATTAAGGTTGTATTATTACTGTAGATCAAGTTGAGGAGAATTGATATCTTAGCAATATTGAGTCTTCATACTATACTTTATTAAATGGAATATCTGTCCATTTACTGTCTTGATCAAATTTTAAAATATCTTTGAGTTTTCATCACATAGCTTTTAATGTTTCTTTTTATATTTATATCTATGTAATTTTGGTTATAATGTAAGTTATATTATTTTAAATGTCAAATTCCCCTTATCAATGGGGGATAAGCTTTATGACCTCTAGTATAAACCCAAAACCTGCAGATAATACTAAATATTGGATTTTTCCTACATTTACATACTTTTGATAAAGTTTAATTTAAACACTAAGTACCCTAAGAAATTAACAGCAGTGACTTATCATAGATCTTAGCAACCTAAGCATTCAATTAATTTTTTTTCTTAGTAACTCAACAAATTTTATCATTTAGGTAAAATTTATATATGGGAAATAGAAGTTAGAGAGAAATAAGTAATTTTAAAAAGGGGATCTCATGCAAATACATGAAAGAAGTGTCGAGTAGAGTAAGGAGATCTAGGGGAAGAAGAAGAAGGAGGGGAGGGAAAGGGGAGGAACAGCAGACTGAAACTGACCAAATTATGCTGAGTACATTTAAGAATATATCACAATAAATCCCACTTTATATATAATTATAATGCAAAAAATTTAAATAATGAATAGAAGACCAGTAGGGTAGAGGAAGAGTGTTAACTGGAAGGAGGAGGGAGTAAATGAAAAATACTTAGGATTGAAATGAAGCAAGTTGTTATGTGCATATAAAAAATGTCACTATGAGCCCCACTATTTTGTAGAATTATAATGCACTAGTAAAATAGTAAAATAAATTTTGAGCATTAAATTAAAGGAAGCACTTCATGACTTCTCTTTGGCATATCTTAATTACCAGAATCCACTGCTCTTGGACTTTAAATAAGGTTTACTTGAACACAAGTACTGTGATAATTCATTTTGTGTCAGGTTTTTTTTTTTTTTTTTTTCTGTTTTTGACCAAAAGACCTGACAAGAACAACTTTTAGGTGGAAAAGTTTATTTGGGGGCTCATGGTGTCAGAGGTCTCATTGCACAAATGGTGTTTTAGTCAGCCTAATTCCTGCTGTGACTAAAAGATCTGACCAGAACAACTGTAGAGGAGCAAAAGTTTATTTTAAGGGCTCACAGTTTGAGAGGTTTTAGTCTGTAGAAAGCCGGCTGCATTCCTTGAGGTTCGAGGTGAGGCTGAACATCATGGCAGAGGAGTGTGGTGGAGAGAAGCTCCCATCATGGTGCTCAGGAAGCAGAGAGAGAGAGCGGTTCCACTTGCCAGATACAAATATATACCCCAAAGCCACGCCCCAATTCCTACCTCCTCCAGCCATACCCTACCACTTCATTTACCACTCAGTTAATCCCTATGGGGGAATGATTGGGTTAAGACTCCCACAACCCAATCACTTCTCCCTAAACCTTCTTGTATTTTCTCACACATGAGCTTTGGGGAACACCTCACATCCAAACCATAACAGATGGGAAACTCCATTCCTCAGGGCCCAAGGAGAGGCATAACATCATAGCAGAAGATTGTGGAGGAGGAAAGCAGCTCAGGGCTTTGCACCAAGAAGCAGAGAAGAGGGTGGGGGATAGGGGGAATACTCCACTCTCCAGATACAAAATATGTACCCCAAAGGCAAGTCCCCATTGACTCACCTCCTCCAGCCACATCCTATCTGCCTACAATTACCACTCAGTTAATTCCTATCCAAGAGTTAATTCACTGATTGGGTTAAGCTCTCATAACTCAATCAATTCACCTCTCAACCATCTTACATTGTCTTACATCAGTTTATGAGAGATACATATCTAAACCATAACACCATGACAGTTGATCTGACAACATAGGTGGCTATAGATAAAGGGCAGGTAGCATAATCAGCATGGATACACTGGGCAAAGAAAGGGATCATGTATGTCCTGGGCAGCATGAGGCAGGATGGCAAAAGTTTTTATTATGATACTCAGAACAGTGAGAAAATTAAAACTTATTAATTCTTTATTTCTATAATTTAACATTTTTGGAACACAATTGACTGAAAATAATTGAAACTCCAAAAAGCTAAACCACAAATAAGGAGGCTACTATAGTCATTGTTGAAATCACTTATTTTATATATTAACCTTGCATCCTGAAACCATTCTATATTTAAATTTTTAACAATAAAATTGTCTAGGACTATTAAGTAGGATTTCCAGTGCAATTTTGAGTAGAAATGGTGAGACAGGATATTTTCACATTTTTTCTCCTGATCTCTGGGAGTACGCTTTCGCATGAAACTTCCCCATGAAGTACAATATTACATGTAGGTTGATTTGTAGATATTCCTCATCAAATTGAGGATGTTCTCCTCTATTCCTAGTTTTTATCATGAGTGGCTATTGAAATTCATCAAATGCTTTTTCTGCATCTCTTTGTATGATCATATAGTTCTTCTTTTAGCCTGAATTGATGGA
The DNA here is from genome assembly GCF_047511675.1 of Marmota flaviventris. Classification (NCBI taxonomy): domain Eukaryota; kingdom Metazoa; phylum Chordata; class Mammalia; order Rodentia; family Sciuridae; genus Marmota; species Marmota flaviventris. The sequence continues at coordinate 41,930,827 of NC_092506.1, read as the reverse complement.
TTATATTAATGGATATTCGCATATGAAAACAGCCTTGCACACTTGGGATAAACTCTACATGTGACATAGAATTCAGTTTATACATTTTTGCATTCAATTCAGTAATGTCTTCTTGAAGATTTTTGCATTTATGTTCATGAAAAGTATTGATCATGAACTTTTAACATTTCTTGCAAGTTAGGTCTCTTACTGGTGAATCTTTTCTCTGAGGAAATCTTTATTTAACTTTGTGTTTGTATGTGTGCGTGTATGTGTGTATACACATGTGCTCATGTGCATGTTGTTGGAGATTGAACCCAGGACCTTGTGCATATTAGGCAAGTTCTTTACCACTGAATTGTACCCCTGGACTTTATTTAACTATGGCATTCTAGTATGGACAGGGATTCTCTCCACCCAAACGCTTTACATATCTCACTGCATTCTGAATTTTCTCACATGGGTTCTGATAATTCCATTGTAATCCTTGTCCTTGTTCATTTATAGGAAAGATTCCCATACCCTAAACTCTGGTTTCTTTTTAAATTTTCTCTTTTCCATTAGTTTTTATGGTTGAATATGATATGGCTCATTGTCTATGTGTGTGTGTGTGTGAGTGTGTGTGTGTGCATGTGTGTGTTTGTATGTCTACCTGTCTTTCTGTGTGTGTTTTATTTATGTTACTTGTTTTTCTCTGATATTCCTAGATCTGTAGTTTGGTATCTGTCATTAATTTTTGAAAATTTCCACCATAGTTACCTTAAAATTTCTCATGCTTAATCTTTTTCTTATCCTGGTATTCCAGTTAGGTGTGCACTCCATATTTTGATATTTTGCCATAGTTCTTGGACATTCTTTTCTGTTTTCATATTTTCCACTTTTCATTTCAGTTTGAAAGTGTACACTGACTTATCTTCAAGCTTGGTGATTATTTCTAGGTATTGACCAATCTACTACTGAGTCTGTCCAGGGCATTCTTTGTTTCTCTCATAGTATTTTTTATTTCAGCATTCCTACTTGTTCTTAACAATTTTCTCTGCTTATATAATTCCTTTGCTCTATGTGTCACTTAATTTTTCAATTCTAGACCTTACTCTTTTATTTACAGATATTTAAAATTCTAACTTGGGTGTTCTACATTGTGCTCTAATAATTGCTTTGTCTCCCTAGATCTCCCCACCACCACCACCACCACCACCACCACCACCACCTTTGACATGCTTTGTAATATAGTGGGTAAAAAAGACTTGCTGTAGATAATTCAATGTCAGGATAGATGTTAATCTGGCAAGGTATTAGGCTGTATTTATTGTGGTTTTTTGTAGAGATAGATACCAGAAGCTTCAGAATGTTTTAGTGTCCTTTTTTTTTTAAAAAAAAAAATCTCTTCTTGGCTTTGTTTATTCCTAAATATTATACCTATGTGATCTCCTGTCCCATGCATCTTTTTTAGCCATAATTCACTATGATTTTACTGGAGACTTTTTTTGTGTACTGCTAAGTATGTAGGAGAGAGAAGTTTCTATAATTTTCCACTCAATTCTCAGACTTCTAGGGGTTGTGTCTTAGCACTGTGACCTTTACATGTTTTCCTTCAGTAATATAGATTCCCCTTGTCCACTTCTCTACTCCCTTTCCTGGCTGCAGTATTATCTGGAAAACATGTCTTTGTCATGGAAAGTTCTCTGCATATATTTCACAATAATTACTCTTCCATTTTCCCAGAGAACCTCATGTTCTCTCTTGGTTCTCCTCCAGGTAAGCATTTCCCAGTTGTGTCTGTCTGGATTTCCTCTCTCTTCCAATTTGGGGGTAGAAATTTGTCCAGAAACATATTCTCTGATGGGTCCTCCCAAAAGTGATTAATTTCGGTTTGTTTCATTTTTCTAGTGGCAAAGACTTGGAGTGATGACTTCCAAGCCTCTTTTCACATTAAGGCAAACTGAACAAAAGTATTCTTAAAATATTTTATTTAAATATCACAGTAATATTGAAGTATAATGAAATAATTTAACAGAGACCACACAGTTAGTGAGACAGAAAAAGATCCAGAGTTTAAATTTACCACATGCTTCTTTTGCACACTGCACGTGCTGCTCCATGGAATTACCAATAGCAGCAACAGGAGCATGAAAGATTGGTGTGAATTCAGGAGGCAGCAGCTGAAATGGGTATCTAAGATCCATGATTATTTTCAGATGGAAAAATAATTTGATCCAGTAACTACTATTTAAGTAAAGGTCAAATCATTTCCTACTGTACTCAGTGATGGATAGTATAGTTCAATAGTGTTCATATAGGGAGTTTGTAATGTGGTCATTGACCTTGTACATTGACACCTGCATTATAAAAGAGCAAATTTACACTGTAACTGGAAACTTACAAACATTGCAGTAGGCCAGCACCATACACTGCACATCCATTCAAAGGCTAACAGTAGCATTTGAGGGCATAGAGGGGAGAGCAAAATAGCAATCACAATGAAATACTTATTCTCCAGGTGACTTTTAGAAACATTCCATTAGTTCTCATAGGCACAAAACTTACAGTATTATTATTTTTGTTCACCAGTGTCTGTATTATTTATAAAGTTCATAATGAATGCAAAACAGATACTGTCATCTACAATTTACTAATAAGGAAGGCAGAGAAATCACTTGTTTGGGTCATAGGTATTAATTAAGTCATTGAGACCAAGACTAGACCCATCTTCCTTCTACCAAGTTAAACTGTGGAGGAATTGATTTCCATGTGTTTTATGTAGGAGGACTGCACAACTAGAGCTCAGGGGAGAGGGAAGAAGGTGGCCAACCTTGATAAAGTAATGATCTCTACACTTTATAACTCTTCACTGGCATTCTTCAGCTAGATTTTTCTCTGAGAGTGTTATGTAGGCGATGACACAAAGTCAGTTTCTGGCTTTAGTAAAAATAAATGCACAGATATCCTGACGCAACGATTAGTTCACCACCCACTTGCATTTTAAAAAAAAGAAAACAACAACTTGAGTATAGTTTTGTCATTTGTCTGGATGGGTATTCTACTTTCACAAGGCATATGTGATCTTGTACAACAACATGTGGTCTTTAGTCAGTTTTGAGTGGATTTTCATTTACATGATACAACAAGGTCTCTTTCATATACTCCCTTGCTTTTTAATTTTTTCTGATTACATAGATTTTGGTTTATATTAAAAAGTTCTCCCCCACAAGCCAGAAAAAATGATCATATAGGTCTATGATATAGTTTTACTAGTCTTTTATATGCTATGCATGATTGCATTGCTTAAACCTTAAATAAACTTAATTATTGTGCCTTTAATATAATTTAACTACAATCACTGTTATAGACTAATGTCTATTTTTGTCATGAGACCTCAAGCCAGTCATGGTGTGAAGAGGATCTGAAGTAGAAAGGTTTGTATGTATGGGAACTAGATGGGTATCTGCAAAACCCCATGTTTGCTGTCATCGGGAAGCTTTCTGCCCCAAAATTTGCCTCATAGTCTGTTTCAGAGTGGGGGTGTTAATATCAGAGGTTCAATCCTTTGGCTATAAAGAATGTATAATCCAAAGATTTAAGAATAACTTTGTATTAAATAGGCTTATACAATATTAAATCATTTCAATTAGTGCAAAGAAATGGAGATTATAAAGATCATGGAGATGAGACACGAAAACCAGGACATTATAAGGTAGTGTGTGGATACCCTTTAAACTCTGTTTTACTTTTTCTTTAAACCTCTAGGCTCTCTTTGTAGGAAGATCACTTTAAATTTAGGGTTCAATAGTAAAGTAGTCTGTAAATTCACTTTCCATTTAAGAGGACCGCCTTGCAGTAACTGTAAAAAACATGCTAAGATATATGCAATGATATAGTTATCTAAGGACCATTTATCCATAAGGCAAGGAGAAAAAATCTGACATAAATGATTTCTGAAAGAAATGGGATTTCAGATAAGCTTTGATGAGAAGATAGTGGTAGGCACAGTAAAAACTGTGTTTAAATGGAAAAATAATCTATGGGTTTTGATTTAATCCTACCACATCATTTGCACGTATTACTTCACCTCTCTGAGGCTTAAGTTTCTTACTTATGTAAAGGGGAAATTAGGTAAATTGGATGGAATATAGGTGGTTGCTTCTCATGTTTTTCTGACAGGTATCACTAATGAGATAGGATTCTCTTTACTGGTAAGCCTACAGAAAGCTTCAAAATCCTTTTCAAAATAGTAGATAGTGGTAGATAACTTTATGGAATCTATAAAAACATTGCTAGAAATAATAAGTAAATGTAGCAAATATTGCAGGAAGCTAAATCAATACAGAAAGATCAATGTAGTTTTTTATTCTAGGAATGAAACATTGGAATGTGAATTGGAAGTACAATAGTTTGATCCTATGTGCTCTACATCCTAATACATGCTTAGTATGGTCAGTCCTTGATTTTCATTATTCTAAAAAATGTGTAATAATAATATCACATTGTGGTCTTAAGTTGTATCTCCCTAATTAGAAATGAAATTTAGTGTGTTTCTGTGTGTTCATCCATTTGTCTTCTTTTATTGTCTATTCAGAACTTTTGCCCATTTGAATGAATTTTTATATTTTTGTTTCAGGAGTTCTTGGTATATTCTAAATACAAGTCCTTTATCAGATGTACAATTTCCAAAAGATAAATCATAGACCTAAATGTAAAAAACAAAAATACTATGTCCAAATATTCTTCCAGGATTTGTGGCTTGACTTTTCATTTTCTTAATGCTGTTTTTTTGGGGAAAAAAAAGAAATTATTAATTTATGAAGCCAAATTTATTAATTTATCCTTTATTTATAGTACTTCTGATGTCATATCTAGGAAATTTTACCTAATCCAATGTCACAAAGTTTTTCTCCCAAAAGTATTAGTTTTAACTATGTTCTTCTAATTGCTGAAGGTGGTGTGAGGCATCAAATATCATACCATTAAACAGAGGTGTCCAGATTTTTCAGTACCATTTGTTGAAAGATATTTTTTTAACAAAACTATCTGCTTCTTTATGAAAACCCAATAGACCATATAAGTATATGTCTCTTTCTGACTCTATTTTATTCCATTGAACAAAGTATTAAATTCCAGTATCATACTACCTTGATTATAGTAATTATATAGTAAGTTTAAATCTAGTAACATAAGTTCTTTGGCTTTGTTTTTATCCTTCAAAGTTATTTTTTGGGGCTAAAGGTGTAGCTCAAGGATGGAGTGATTATTTTGCAGGCCCAAAGCCCCAGGTTTGATTCCTAGTGCTGCAAATAAATAAATAAATAGATAGATAGATAAAAATTAAATTCCACATGCTTTGCATTTTCATATGCATTTTAAAATCAGCTTATCAGTTTATAAATAATACTGCTTGGATTTTAACTGAGGTTAAATTGAATCTATAGATTAATTAGGGGATTATTGGCATCTTAAAAAATATTGAATCTTCCTATTTATACACAATGGATAACTATCCTTTCGTTTAAGCAATTTCATTTCTGTCACCTAATTTTTGCTGGTTTCAGTATACAAGTTCCACACATCTTTTGTTAGATTTATTCTATTTATTTCACATTTATGATGCTATTGTAAATGCCATGATATTTTTAAGTTTCCAATTATTCTTTGCTAGTATATAAAAACAGAAATATTTTTTACACAACAATTTTATATCCTTCAACCTTGCTAAACTCACTTGTTTCAGTAGCTTTTAGTTTTGTAGATTAAGTCACATTTTCTTTATTAATGATTATGTCATCTGAAATTTTAAAAGTTTTACTTCTTTATCTTCTCTGTCTTCCCTCCCTCCCTCCCTCTCTCATTCCTTCTGGGGATTGAAACCAGGTGAGTTTTATCACTGAGCTGCAACTCCAGCCCTTTTAATTTCTATTTGGAGGCAGGATCTTACTAAGTTGCTGAGGGTCTCATTCATGTTGCTGAAGCTCACCTCAAACCCGAGATCCTACAGCCTCAGCCTCTGGAGTTGCTGGGGTATGGATGTGTGCCACCATGCCCACCTTCTTTTTTTTTTTTCTTACCTGATTTTGCAGGCCAGCAGCTCCAGTGAAGTTACACAGAATTACTGACAGGTTTCCTTCCTTTGCTTCTGATTTATATAAGTTGACTGTCAACTCGCTTACATTGTTTTCAGTGAAAACTTCCATATTTCTTATCCTTTTTCCTTTATATAAAATGTTTCCATTTTCCATGGCTGCTTTTAATATTTTAGCTTTATTTTTTGTTTTAATAAATGCAATATGATGTCCCTGGTATAGTTGTATTCATTTATCTTGTGACAGGGTTCACTAAACTTCTTGAGTCTGTATATTTATAGCTTTCATTGAATTTACAGAATTTTCAGGCATTATACCTTCAATAGAGCTCAACAAATTTCCCCATCTCTCTCTTCTTAAGAGATTTCAATTAAAGGTAGATTAGGCTGATTTAAGTTGTCCAACTGCTTATTGCTGCTCTTGTTTTTATTTTTTTCTTTTCTTTTATTCTTTTTCTGTGTTTTATTTTGGAAATTTCTTCTTGCTGTGTTCAAATTCATCAGTAATATTTTTTCTGGAGTGCCTAATGTGCCATTGATCCTATCCAGTACACTTTTAGTCTCAGATATTATAATCTCCACCACTAGAAAGTCTTATTTGTTTCTTTAATATCTGTTTTATATCTCTGAACATGTCACGTTCAATCTTTTCTCTAGCTTAGCAATGCATGTGACACAGATGTCAGTTTTATTATAAGTATCTATGAATGTCATCCATGCTGTTTCTTCTTCTTATTATTATTATTACTATTGGTTCTTTTTAGTTATACATGAAAGTAGAATCCATTTTAATATATCTACACACAAATGGAATATATCTTATTCTAATTAAGACCCATTTTAGTGGATGTACATAAGGTATTCATAAATGTACACAGGAAAATTATGTCATATTCATCCCACTCACTGTCTTTCCTTTTCCTATCCTTTTCCCTTTCCTTCATTCCCCTTTGTTTAACCTACTGAATTTCTATTCCCCTCCTTTATTGTGGGTTAGCTTCCACATATCAGTGAAAACATTTCACTGTTGGCTTTTGATAACTGGCTTGTTTCACTTAGCATGATAATCTCCAGATCCATCCATTTACCAGAAAAAGGCATGAAGTCATCCTTCTTATTGGTTAACTAATATTCTATATGTACATATATCACAATTTATTTATCCATTCATCTGTCGAAGAGCACCAAGATTGGCTCCAGAGCTTAAATATTATTAATTGAGTTGCTTTAAAGATTGATATGGCTGCATCACTGTAGTATGCTGATTTTTTGTTTTTATAGGTTCTTCTTCTAATTATGGGTGATGATTTCCTCTTTCTTTACATTCCTAAGAATGTTTTGAATGTAAATGACTGTGAGTTTTACTGGATTCTGAGCTAGGTATTGTTATATAATTGTCCCTCATTGTTAGCAGTGAATTAGCAATATATGCCCTCTAAGAACTTCTGATAATTTTCTCATGATTTTGTAAATTATGATTCTGATAATGAAATTATCTTATTACGTATATACATTTTTAAAAAACAAATTGTGTTTGGAGAATTGATTCTAAGAGGCAAGCATTGAATCAAAGAAGTAATTCAGGAGTTAAAATAATTCAGGTGAGAGAAAGTTGTAGATCAGTATGTTAGTCTATTTTCTGTTGCTATAACAAAATACCTGAAGCTGGGTATTCATAAAAGAAAGCAGTTTATTTAGCTCACTGTTTTGGAAGCTGAATGGCCAAGATCAAGTGGCCCTATCTGGTCAGCCTCTCATGAGGATACTCTTGGCTGGGTCACAACATGGTGGAGAAGCAGAAAGGGAATAAGCACCTATCCACAAAAATAAATAAATAAATAAATAAATAAATAAATAGATTGAGCATATGAGGTTGATTTGTATTACAATAACTCACTTTTTGAGAACTAACTCATTTATTAGGATCAGTAGGAATATTTACTGAGAATCATGTCTACAAAGACCTCCCACTAAACCCACCCCCCCTTAAAAGGTTATGCCACCTCTCAAAATTGCCATATTGGGGACAAAACTTACAGCACATGAACTTCTGGGGGACACAGTCAAACCATATCCACATGGTTGGTACCAATTAGTTGTATTGGCAGAAGTGGTACATAGAGGTCAGCATATTTTAAAGACAGGTCTAGAAAGTTTTTAATGAATCCGAAGTCTTAAATGTATGCAAAAGTAAATAAAACAGAGCTCCTCTGGGGTTTTGGGTCGTAGTAACAAGCTTCAAATGAAGCTTAGAGATGAAGCCATTAGGGAGGTGGAACAAATCAAGAGTTTAGTTTTGGATGGGCTGAGTCTGAAATGATGTCGATATCCTGGTGGTAACTCCAGAAGCTTCTTGGATTGGATGCCCTTCTGAGAGTTACTGTTGTGCCTTTGTACTGTGGCAGTGAAAACCCATCAGGCTGCACTCTCTGGCTTCCTCCTACCTGAACTGCTCTGTGTGTCTCCACAGGAGTTGCCCCCACGGCTTTGTCTCAGTCATGAAGGCCTCCAGAATCCTCCTCTGTAGTAGTGTCTTTGGTAGTCATCATGGAGTGCTCAGTACTTTCTCCTTGAAAAAGAAGTCTCAATTTGCCCCTCTAACCTCCTTGTAAAAACATGAGTTTTCATAGAAGGATACAGTCAGCCCCATTCTTCTTATATAATAAAATCATACAACCCATACAACCACACCTACCAAAACCTTCTGAAATGTGACCTTGTGATAAGAAAAAGAAACAACACTTCATGTCCTTAAGGAAATGCTTGAAATCCCAGAAACAAAGTGGGAAAGAAGTGGCGGTCCTCAGTGACATGTGCAATATTTTCAACACATTACTTGCTTTTTATTCGTGTTTAACTCTGACACACCCAACAATTGTATCCATCTTAATAAAGCTGAACAATTCAAGGGTGGAGTTCTGCCCTATTGCCTTTTTTTTCCCCCAACATAATGGAGAGCTGATAACTAGTGGGAAGCAGAGACTCTGACACACCCCAAAATTGTATCCATCTTAATAAAGCTGAAAAATTCAAGGGTGGAGTTCTGCCCTATTGCCTTCCCCCCGCCCCCAACATAATGGAGAGCTGATAACTAATGGGAAGCAGAGACTCAATAATTAAGGGCTATAAGAGAAGATTCTGGAAAAGTGGAGAATTTTTTACTTCCCAGAACTGATGAATGACTCAATAGTCAAGTACTGATAACGGTGATAATAGTTACATCCTTCATTGTTGTAGTTTTGTGCTTTCCTATCACATTGATATCCACAATCACATTCTATCATTCTAGAAGAGATGGCCATGATTGTTGGATGTTCTTTCCTTAAATTCTCTATTAAGATGTTCTGAAATAATCATGACTATAACAGTCCTACTTGCTTTAAAACTGAGAAAAAAAAAGATGATGTTCACCCCAAAGTAATTTATCTTTAAGAATTTGCTGCTGAATTCAGGTTAATGATGATAATTCCAGGCTGAGTTTAAGTAAGTTGTTCAAGAGTTAAAAATTCATGTCATAAGATGAATTAAGTGGACATAATTTGGTGATGTGACAGGGATATCCAGATGGCTCATAAAAATTTTCTTTATTTATGTGGCCAGAACACTCAGTAGAGAGTAACTTTGTTATCTGAGGTGTCAGCCCTCTGATCTTGGGCATGGTATCTCTGATTCTATTTTACCCCCACATCTGTACCTGCTAATTTTCTCACCAGCATTCCAGGTCTCAAGTAAGTCCATGTTTAGAGAATACGAGCAACCTCAGGTCACTTTCTTGATCTTCTTTGTGTTATTTGACGTGGGTAGAGTTGGAGAGCAGTAAGTCACTCTCTTTGTTGCTATCAATGAGAGCTTATGTTTGTGTTTGTCTGACAAAGATGCATCTTCTTATTCTAAAGTTGAACTAAGGATACTTTATTTTCACTAAATGAGGGAGACTTTACACTGACATGCACACACACAGGTGCACACGCATACAAAGATGAAAAGAATCAAAGAAAGGATCTTTGTAATGCTGCTCCTTATCCCCTATAGATATAATGATTTGAAAGAGATGAAGCCTCCACCCTAGAGTAAGTAAAGGATTGATGGCTTCTCATGTTGTTGGACATCAAAATGGCTTTGCATGTTGTTGTTGAATAAACCAATGCCCAGGGATAGGCTAGACTTCTGAGTTTCACCCATGTGGACTGTACCTGCCCTAGATGGTGCCACAGCTTTATTGTGGATTCAAGCATGCTTCTGGGGGCCATACTCAGGTGTTCTACTTTGGCCCTGCTCTGCTTGCAGGTCTATTCTAAGCCTGATATTTCTTCTTCTTTTTTCTTTCTTTTTTTTTTTTTTTTTTTTTTTTTTTTGCTTTTTTTGGTACCAAAGATTGAACCCACAGGCACTTAACCACTGATTCACATCCCCAGCCCTCTTATTATTATTTTTTTCAATATTAATTTTGAGACAGGGTCTCACTAAGTTGCTTAGGTTCTTGCTAAGTTGCTGAGACTAGCCTCAAATTTGCAATCCTCCTCTTTTATCCTCCCAAGATGCTGGAATTACAGTTGTGAGCCACCATACCCAGCTTAAGCCTGTGCTTTTTGAATCTTCTCCATTTTACTTTGTGTAAAAAGTTGAGCTACACTGATTCAGAAAAAGCCCCTTAGATGTGGCAACTGTTGGCCTTTATGATTAACTCCTCACTCTTTATATCCTTACCAGTGGTTGGCCTATGCAGAGGATGTTCATGTAACACATTTCTGGCTAATGAAGTATGAAGGAAAGTCACAGGGGTGGTGATTAGTCAGAGGAAATTCTTGCTGCTCCGAAGATAGATACAGAAAGAAACCATTCCATCCTTCATCTGGATATTTCCTCTCTGGATATATTTCTGTAAGACCTGTGACCATTTTGCTATACAGACTGAGTAAGCAGCCTCCCAACAATGGAATTAAAAATACAGAAATAACCAGGGTCTTTAATGGCTCTCTGTACTGAACAAAAACACTATTTTGAAGATCACACTGTCTCTGATATTCCTGTTATGTGAGATAACATGTGTTTTCTTGTTTTTAAAATAGTATTCTTATTGATTAAAATAAATGAATTCCTAACTGGCACAAGATATAAGGGGTTTCAATTAATATTCCTGCTCCCCAGGGACCCAGCCATGATAAAGTCTAGGGTTTCTACTAGATGGTTGAAGAGAAAAGCTTCTTCAGTATGAAGAGTAGGTTTTTCTTTCTCCACTTTCATACTGTTACCAATCCCTAAAATTAATTACTATGTACTTGAGTCAATGTAACTTTTTCCTGAAATACCCATATCTATATTCTTCTGAAAATCAAAGTGTCTATGATTAGATTTGAATTAAGAAAGCATTATTGTGGGGCTGGGGTTGTGACTCAGTGGTACAGCACTTGCCTAGCATGTGTGAGGCACTGGGTTTGATTCTCAGCACCACATATAAATAAGTAAATAAAATAAAGGTCCATCAACAATTAAAAATTATATATTTTTTAAAAAAGAAAGCATTATCAAATGAAATCTTCATCATACACCCTGTGTGTGATGAAGAATACTGTTTTAGTCAGCTTTTTCTTGCTGCTGTGACCAAAAGACCTGACAAGAACAATTAAAAGAGGAGAAAATTATTTTGAGGCTGATGGTTTCATATATCTCAGTCCATTGATACCTGGCTCTATTCCTTGGGGTTTTAGGTGAGGCAGGACACCATGGCAGAAGAGTGTGGCACAGGGAAGCTGCTGGGGACATGGCACCAGAAAACAGAGAGTGGGTCTAAGCTCAGCTCACAAAATATACACCCCAAAGGCATGCCCCAAATGATTTATCTCCTCTTGCCACATCCCATCTGCCTAAAGTCACAACTCAGTTAATCCCTGTCAGAGGATTAATGCACTGACTAGGTTAAGGCTCTCATAACCCAATCTTTTTCACCTCTAAACTTTCTTGCATTGTCTCATACATGAGCTTTTGGAGGATACCATATATCAAAACCATAACATATCTTAGCTCACTATTTCTAACACAAAGTCCCAGATATTGAATAAAATGAAATCATGGCATTTTACTAATGGATTAGGTCTCCAAAAGCTGTTGAATAAACTGAAGAATAGCTGTGAAAAAGGAATTTAGATCAATTCCTGGGTGTCTAACACTTTTCCAGATGCAGCTGCTCTTGTGTTTGTCTGAGCTTGCTGGCCCCTCGTGGGAACCCTGCTGAAAACCTACTTACCAAAATAGAAATCAGGACATTCTAATCATTCTCAGGACAAAAAAAAAAAAAAAAAAAAATCAATTGCTGGAGATTGGGAGGTTTATTAGTCTGTTTTCATAATTTAATTTCTAACCAATGGATCAGCTTATAATGTTTTCTTTTTTAATGGATATAATTATTAATAAAATATAATTATGGCCTCTTATGGGATAGCTAATCATATTGCTTAATAGAGACTTAATTTCCTGTGTGTTTTGTTTATTATATAACCCCTTTACTAATCTGAATTGTTATATTGCACAGAACAAGTTGGGCACATTGAGATATTATATAGTATATACTAGTTGTTTAATGGTTCATCCTGAATCATATATGGTACACCACTGATATGAGAAAACTCAGTTTACATCATTTTCTGTGTGAAATGGGGTAAGTTCATCTTGTTTCTCTCATCTCTATACAAAGGCTAATGTTTGTTTTGCCTGTTTGCTAGAGCTATTGTAAAGTATCATGTAACATACTGCAAGAGTAAAATACTTTATAAGTTAAATATTTAAAAGGGAAATTTTTTTTCTCCACCACAATGCCAGTTTTGGCTGAGATGCAAAAAAAATCTTACTTGATGCATGAAATAAAAATGTTCTTATTTTATGAATAGAGAATTGTACGTAAAACAAACAAAATATAGTCATCAGAAGTGATAGAGCAGAGAGTGTGAAGAACTCAGTTCTTCAGCGATGGTAAGAATTCATCGGGAACATGACACCTGAGATGGATTTGAAAGGAGACTCTAACCAGTAGTTACTTTCTCTTTGGAGAATAGGATGCCACTATAAAAACATGGAAGTAGCAAAGGGCAGGTCACAAGTATGTCAGAGCACAAAAACACTGCTTTTTTCATAAGGTTAAATGAGATAATTGATACAATAGTCATATAGTGTTCCAAAATGGAAGGTGCTATTTTTTATCACAGGAAGATGAAGCTGAATTGCCAGCTTACTAGATAATAGGAAACTGACAACCAGAAGGAAATTAGGAAACTTTTCTGTCTAGACATTGAGTGGACCATGAAAGACCATGAACAGAAAAGTAACTTTAAGATACAAAAGTATTTTTTTCATAAATTAATATAGCAAGGACAAAAGACAGGAAAAGCATCCACTTAAGGGAAGGACTGAGGGAAGGAGGCTGATCTTTGCATTAGTGTAGGGCAGGTTAGACACATATTGCCTAATCATCCTGCTTGACTCTTAGAGCTTATTAAAAGCTCAAAATGTTGTAGTAGAAATATAGCCAAGTTGTTAAGAGATAAAGATTCTTACTCTGGATGTGTCAGCCACTTATTAGCACTTTAAGAAAGCTCCTTAACATACATAATCTTGGGTTCCCACCACTGAACTCAAATAGCTCTTGTGACTCAGCACTTGCTGAGTCTGTGCTTTTTCAGAATCATACTTCTCTTGGACTAACCATTTCTGTGAGCCTGAGGTCAGATGATTTATCTTCAGAAAACTTGAAGGATGAGAGCACACTCCTGAAAAGCAAATTAGTTCTAATTGCTATGAGTCTCAGTGACTGTTCAAACCCTGCACTTACCAAATAATTAGGTATTTTATAAGGGTGTGAAGACTAGGTACAGGATATAACAAAAGGTCTAAATCAACACGTAAATATTGTATTTTGTGTGAAATTAGACCTTTGCTATCTAGGCTAAGCATCTCCCATCAGGACTTTTTGCCTAAAACCAACCAGGGAAAGAATAATTTTTCTCCCACATTCTGCAAGTGTTTACAGTAATGTATTTAAACTATAAGTATGTTTCCTGTTCATGAGAATGGCACGTTTATTAAGACTATAGAATTAACCTCATGGGGGTGTGGATCTTCAATCAAAATCTTCCAAATTGCTTTTGAAAATCAACAAAGGAATCAAGACTTTGAATAGCTTCAGGACACAAAATTTCCTATGGTAAGAGGAAGCAGATTACTTCCAGCTTTTAGCTAGTAACCCATGGCCTAACCTATATTTTAGTACAGAGGCAGATATTGGTAATAACTTGAAAGAGAGAAATGCTGCCATCAACAGTCAAGAGTCAACAGTTAGGATACTTTGATGATAAAGGAAGCTATTTAAATCTCTATTCACAGAAAAATAAATGAATAATCATGGTGACCAGGGAGGACTGTACATACTAGTCAGAGCCATTTGCATGACCTAAGCATCATATATTCCAAAAACACCTTGCTTTAGCATCTAAATAAAGAACTGCAGATCCTAGCCTCACGAAATGTGCAAAGTCTAATGCATTGTCAGGATTCTGAGAATCCCTAGGGAGAGGGAAGGATAAAATTTACCCTGATTTACCACCCTGAGAATAATCCCAGCTTCTAGCTCAGTTCTTGTTGCCTCTCAGACTGGTCCTGCCATCCTGCCACCCTGCAAAGGACTGAGAGTTGCTCTAACTCTCTCTGGCCAACAGTACCTCCACTAGAATATGCTGCCCCTTTCCCAGACTGTATTTTCTCAATGTTAGTCACCTACTTGTCAAAAAAGAATTTAGCTGAAGACTCAGGAAAACAAAGTACAATTACAGGAACCATCAAAAAATATACTAAAATTGAACATCAGGCATCCAGGAAACTGACGTTTTTCAGTTATCACTTTCTGTGAACCATAGCTTCTTATTACATTTCTAAGGTCTGCCTTTTCCTTCTTTCATCTCAAAATCTTCTCTTCTCTGAATGCCCTGAAATATCACTTCAGTTTTCTTTGCTCATAAAAGATAAACTTACAATTTCTAGTACTTCATTACATAGAGCCATTTAAATCTTCTAAATGAGATTTCAGGAACTTCTACTACCTAATAAACGTGCCCAAGTAATGATTTCTCCAAATGGAGTGCCACCTAATTGGAGGCTCACTCCTCTGCACTCAGTGCCCAGCGTCGGGTTTTGGTGTCTACGTGGGTTTGGACGCTTAGGAACGTATTCACCTGTATGTCCTCCACTGTGGTGCTGCAGGTG
This sequence comes from Marmota flaviventris, assembly GCF_047511675.1. Lineage (NCBI taxonomy): Eukaryota > Metazoa > Chordata > Mammalia > Rodentia > Sciuridae > Marmota > Marmota flaviventris. The sequence continues at coordinate 41,915,526 of NC_092506.1, read as the reverse complement.
GGAGTGGGCAGGGTAAGGAATTTCTATTCTCCAGCACAGCAAACCTCACTTATGTCAAGCTTTATATTGGTTCTTGCTGTTGTCACTGTTTCTCTCACCTTCCTTCTCCAACTTCCTTTTCCCCATCTTTTCTTCTTCTGCTTCCTCCTATTCTTCCTTTTCTTCATGATCTATATGTTCTTACCCTTTCCCCTTTGTAGCCTCCTTCCAACTCTTCCTCTTCTTCTTGTGTTAGTTTCTCAAATATTGATTAAAAATGTGTTTATGATTTATTCCAACAAAGAAAAGCCCAAATTCCTAACTCGTCATTCATAGATATATCATAAGCCCAGCTTCCCTTACTTCCCAATTACCTCCTTTGCACAGCCTGCATTTCCACAAAATTAAATCATTTGCAGATCCGTGACTACCCCCCACAGTTGATACCCTGCTTGTTCCAAAGTCAACCCTACTATTTAAGTTGCAGGTAAGTACCACATTTCTCATTATATTTCTCATTACTCAAGTATAGATAATTTTCCTGCTTTGACTCCCCTCTCACGCTCCCATACAGACAATGCGTACCTTCAATCGATTCTCCCAATCTGCTATTATGAGCCAGATTGTGAAGCCAGGAAGTCATGTATTAACTTCTAGCCCTGCTACTTCCTTATGTTTGCTTGTTTACTTTCACCTGAGACATATTATTTTATGTCTGTGGTTCTCATTTTCTTCATCTGTAAAGGAGGATTAAAATAATACCTTAAGGGTGATTGAAGGATAAAAATAAAGAAATGTAGTTGGATTCTTTAGCATAGTAGCTGCACACAGAAAGAGCTCTATAAACATTAGCTGTGTCATAATATTTCCTAACATTTGAATAAGACTACATGGTTTAAAAACGCACTTCAGGCTATTACCTAAAAACATCCTGTTAAATAGGTAGAACAGATTTTTAATGCCTATTTTACAGATGAGGAAACAGGGTCTTAGATAATGAACAACTTTACTTAGACTCCAGCAAAATATAATACTCAGGCTCACTGCCATTGTCATTTGGTTTTTGCCCTACATTTAGTTATAGATAAATTATATTTATCCAGGCATGACTTTTTGTCTTTAAGGGATCACTCTTATAAGAATGCTCTGGAAGTAGAAAGTAGTATGGACCCCATTGCCATTGTTCAGGAGACTGAAATAAAAGTGAAATGAAGGAAGAAAGATTTCATCTCTGGTTGTAAATTCCCCATCAGAAAAAAAAAATAGTTGAAGAACTGTTTATGATAGAAAACTATAATTAGGAGTAATGAGATGAAATTAAGGAAGGGAAATAACAAGTTTATAATAAGGTTCCAGTATGAAGTATTCAAATTTAATTGTGTTTTTTAAGTAATGTCAGACTTCCAGATGCTGTAGCGATGAAGACTGTATACAAATGGGTGCATAAATAAATGACTTTATAATCCACAACTCAAACTGGTGTGTATTATGAACCAGGATGCTGTTTTTGCAACTGCACACTTAGAATTGGCACTGCAGTATGCAAAAAAAAAAAAAAACAACAAAAACAAAATCTCCTATGGGGAGAGAATGTGTTTTCTATTTCTTAGGGCTTACTATAGAAGAATAGGAAATATTTCCTCGTCTTCCTCTGCTTCTTCCTCCACATGTGGGAGCACACAAACACACACACACACACACACACACACACACACAAAGCCCAGCCTCCTCAGTTTATCAGACTTGTGTACCCTGTGATCCATTTTTGAGTTGAAGCATCACACACTAGGAGGTTAATTTATCCAACAGAATGTTATAATCAACTATTTTAAATGCATTGTTCAGATCTCCAGAGACCTTAGGAATGAAAGGGGAAAGATACTCAGACTAATTTTTATGTCTCTGCCATGGCTACAGAGACATGGTTAATAAAGTCATTCAGAACTTGTGCTGCAGGAAATGTGGGAACTTGGAGAGGATCCCCGGACTTTCTGCTATTGGCTTTTCTGTGGAATCAAATTATTTGGAGTTCTTTGTTTTTAAGTCATTATTTTTCATTAGACAAGCTGCTGCTGTTATCCAAAAGTTAATAGCAGGAATATGTCTGGCTGACACAACAAATACAGCCATATTTCCACAGTTATTAATGCCAGTAACAATTTGAAATACAATAAATGACTCTGCACTGTGGAATTTACCACTCACACAATGGTAGGAAACTGTGCTGCTGATGTGTCTTCTGGAAAGAGAACTCACACACATACACATGCTCATATGCACACTGAACTCCTAATATTTTCCTGCAGATGGCTACCAGATACATCATGACAACTAAGTGGAATTTTATAAGTGTATGTTATCAAAGTCTGATTCACACGCAATAAGAGAAATTGTGATCTAAACCATCAGTCTTGGAATTTGGAAGGTTTAAGTTGTCATTATTACATGATAACTCTGCAGATTAACTTCCTAATGCTTGCATTATTCAGCCTTTTCAATTCTAGTAGTAACTGTGCCACCTATTACTGGTTCCAGTGCTAAAGTAAGTCAACTCTAGATTCCACACATCAAACAGGATTTTCGCTTTTCAGAAATTCACAAAGTGGCATATTAATGTCTTCATGAAGCTCTGTGGTAGCTGGATATAACGTTTTTCAAACTTAGATATGCATTGAACCTTTTCTTTTTGACCTACTAATTGACTTTCTGCATAATGGCATTTTGTGAGTACTAGTTTGGAAACATGGTCTTAATCCCCTTCCTCTTCATATATGTAAACATACATGGAAAACTTGCATGAGTCACTAGAAATAAATCTGCTTCCAACTGATGAGACTTAGATGCTTAAATTATTGGAAAACCATGACCACCTAAGAACCCTTCTGCTACCTACTTCTGTTGAAACCTCAACCTTAAGAAGACAAGAATCTGCCTGGCCCTTGTGGGTCTTCTGGGTTTCTCTTCTTGTTCTGTTGCAATGATCTTTAACTATGCAATTAATTTTCAGACTCCACTACTTTTAGGGCTTTGTTTTTCTGCCATAACAAAGACAACTGGTATGAAACTTACAGAGCTTTTTGAGAATAGCTGTCATAGCTACCATCAGTTCCTAGACCTGTGCCTGACACAAAGTCAAGGTCTAATAACTGTGGCTAAATTAAATGAAAAACACAAGGGCTTTTTTCCCCCTACCAATTTGTTAAGCCTGTTAGAAAATGGACAAAGATTTTCTGACCCTTGTTTTCAGGGTATACCACTATTCTTCTAATTCCAGAGGCAGGGCTTCATGCTCAGCACCAATAAGTATTTATTCAACAACCACCTAAACAGATAAGTGCTTCACAGGACAGGTTTAATTGACTTATTCTCTGCTTGTTCAGAGTTGACAGCTTCAATTTCTTTTGTTGATAAGAGTACATAACTTAATTCTGTTGATTAAATGTGATGAATTGCTGTCATAAGTCTTATATACCTTTCATATTCAGTAGTCTCTCTCCTATGCTCCTGCTCAGGTTTCCAGATAGATGAGCCCATATTCAGTGTAGACTAGCAGCAGCTGTAAGTGGGGCCTAGCTTTTTCTTGTGTTCTGATCAATCAAATACTGACCTACTTTCTCTGAGACCAAAAAAGGTCCCTGAGTCATCAGCCTACACATCATTTTTGTGTTGTGTTGAAGTTGGAAAAGACCCTTAGGTGAGAGGAGAAAGAGGATCTTAGGAATTGTCTACTACGTGTCATAGTAAGAGTAACTATCCTACCTCTGTGTAAGATTTTTGATGAGGAATTACCTTTTCATATTATTTGATCCTCGGCACCAGCCTTAGAGGGTAGAAGAAAATAATATCAAGAAGATGCAGACTTTCTCAGTGCCCTGACACTGGGGCTTGGCACTCTGAGTCTAGCTTTCTTTCTATCTTGTCTGAAGAAGGAAGAGGAAGGAGAAGAAGACAAAGAAAGAGGGAGGGGAGAAGAAAGGGGAAGAAAAAGACAAAGGACAAGTACTTGACTCAAAGTTTGTATGAAATACATATTAAGTGAATGGCAACAATTCCTGTGTACATTTAAAACCTTTGTGTTTTAGTTTTCCTCATACATAAAATAATATTCTCTATCTCATGTTGTTCCTATAAAGATAAAAGTCTTCATATATATCCAAGGTATTACGTGTGTGTGTGTATATATGTGTGTGTGTATCTATCTATGTGTAATGGTTATGATAGATTAGCGCCTAGTAAATAGCCAAATAATATCAACTGCTTTTACATAGTAATTTATAAGCTTCAAATTTTTTGAAAACACTATCATAATTAATCATCAAATTAATCTTTTGATAACATAATTAGTATAGCCATTATGGAAAAATAGCCTGGAGGTTCCTCAAAAAAATAAAAATATTATTACTGCCATATGATCCAGCCATCCAACTACTGGTATACAACTACAAGAAATGATATTGGTATATCAAAAAGGTATCTATACTTTCTCAAGGTAGTTGTATCATAACCCAAGTTAATCCTCACTAGGAGGAAACAAAAAGAGCTACAGCTCCCAATGTCCCCGTTGGTGCCTGCTTAAATGGACCACACAGATAGCATGCACCTTTCACTGCATCTGTGGTGGATTGATCACGTGGGTGGTACTGAGGGTTGCCTCTGTTCCTTTAGTGAGGAAATATTTCCCAAGGTATCAACTGGCAATTTGCTTATCAGGATCTTCACTAAATCAAATCATGATATCATAATAGTAGGGAATTTGAAATCACAAAGGCTGAGTAAAATTTTGACCCTACTTTTTATTCATTACACCTTTTGTACGTTTTTAGGACTTAATATATCTTTAATTCCTAAAAACATTATTTAAAGTTTTTGAGTATCAGTTTCCCCATTCAAAACCTGGAATAGTATCAAGTTCATACATTAATAATATTTTATCAGTCTAAAATGATGTTATTTTGGCAAAGTTACATGAATGGGTGCTGAATGTCTTTGATTATGAGGTGTGTCCCATAAGTTAACTCTAATCCCTCACTTCCAAATCCCCAGAGCCTGCATAGACTTCTTACAGAGAACCTTGCCATTAAAGGTAAGAAACTTCAGTTTCAGGGTCTGAAAGGGGAAATGCTTTAACAGATTTAGGGCAACTTCATTTAACCTGGCAATAAGATTAAGACCGAGCTCTCCCAAGTTGGTCCTTAGCCCTGTCAACATCTCTGCCTTTGTCTCTGTTAATTTTGTCCTGCTGGCCTGGACTAATACCACAAGGCATTTAGCTGTGTTAATTAAAAATACCAGCCAAGCAAGATGCTTAAGAATGTTGCTGCCAAAGGCAGTCTCCAGCTTTAAACAGCCAGATTGATTTAAGGACTTTTAACCAACTGCTCTATAAATTTCACGGCCAACAGCTTGGTGCTGCAGACCAGCGAGTGAAGGTTGAAAGCCCAGTGGTTTGCAGGCTCCCTGCCATTTGAAGGAGCCATGGCAAAGGGAAGGAGAATGATGCTTAACTCCCTGGGCAGGAAGAGATTGGCTGGGAGAAGTCTGCAGGACAACCAGCGACAATCAAAAGTATTACCTCAGAGCAAGGGGTAGAAAGGTTGGCTGCATGAACTTACAGTTTGGGAGGGAACTTTGGAGGTGCTGGAGCACTGGTAAGTAGATTATAAAGTTTCAGTGGGCTAGGCTGGTTGTCGGAGACATAGAAATGAGGACACAGCCTGGCAGTGAGTCCAGAGGTTTATTTACTGAAGTCAGGCTTGTGAATTATTCGAAAAGGAACAGAAGATGGAACTCTGTGGTTTTGGATATGGAGAAAGTAACCCTCTTCAGAAACCACCAGAGCAGCTGGCTAGTCCATAAAGTGCCCTGTGGTCCAGATGGTACACCATGGTGGAGAGTCCCAAACATGAGAACAGTACATCCTCAGGCCTCAGGATGCAGATGGTAACTCGGTGGATCCAAGTAATTTGTCCATAGCAGGACTACATCCAGTGGAGGGACGACAAGGAAACAGGACCCAGTCTTTTTCTCCATAGACACCCATGATGTATAGATAATGTGTCAGAGCCTCAGCAGAGCTGGACCAGATTTAGACATGCCCTTAAATGTTCTCCAGCATCTGGGACTTTCTCCTTGTGTTTTGACATAACAAACTACTCTTTTCAACACTTGAAGTGAAGGTATCAAGTCTTAGGTGAATATAATGTTCATATGTTCAGATTTCACTGGGCACCAGAAGCACTCATGAAGTTCCATTAAAACACAGATAGTACCTAGGCTTCAATGCAGACCTAGAGCATAAGAAACAGTGCCCGAGTGTCTATATTTGTATGTATACACATGGATGTATAACCAATGTGATCCTGCAATCTGTACACGTAGAAAAATGACAATTCATACCCTATTTGAATCAAATGTATGATATGTCAAGATCATTGTATTGTCTTGAACAACTAATAAAAAATAAATTAAAATAAATAAATAAATAAAATTAATTCAAAATAATAATAATAATAAAAAAAGAATCACCATAGGTGATTTTGAAATTCACTTAAGAGAAGGATGTTGAGAAGATGGTGCTTACAAGTTTTTACCTCTTTCCAAAATAATGGAAAAGAGAATGCAATGCAGCAGGTCCATGCACAACCCTTGCAGTACAACAGTCTAACTTTGGCATGTGCTGTTTGGTGGATTTGGGTAAGCTTGTTAACCTTTCAATCCTCAGATTTTTCAAGTGAAAATTGGGGCCATGATAGTGACTCCACATAGCACTGATATGAAGATTATTGAGATTTGAGTTAATGAGTGTTGAAAGCTTAGTCCAGTGTGGCATGCAGTAAATAAGTGGAGTTATTATTTGCTATTTAAGTGTTTGGTCTTTGTTCTATTTAGGGCTCAGTCAAAATGAAAATATCCCTGAGATGAAAATCGTTATGAGGGGCAGTATGTAAAAGTGTGAAGAATAGAGGCAATCTCTGGATTCTCGTTTCCCACTTACCATTCTCCCTTGGGTAAGAAATTTGAACTCCTGACTCTAAATTTCTTAATTTAAATTGGCTTTATAAACTATAAAGTGAGACAAATTGAGTGATGATCTGATTTTTGTGTACCACAATCTATGAATGGCTTTCACATTTTTTACACCTTTTCTTGAAAAACAGATTACACATGGCACACAAAGTCTAAAATCCTTCCTTTCTAAAGGAAAAAGTTTGCTGACACTTGACATATAGCACCACTTCCCAAATGTTAATAAGCAAGGAAATCCCCTGGAGAATTCTTTAAACCTGGCGCTGGTCCTAAAAATCTGCTTTTTAACAACTTATGGTGAAACCCTGATGCTGCTTGCTCAGATACTAGTGATGAGGATGTTATTTGCTTACACTGAGTAGCAGTCTGGGTGTTTGGATTTATTTGGTAGGTGTAGGGTCTGGACTTTTCTCATGTTTGTAAAGCTCACCAGCTGATTATGTTGTGAAGCCAAGGCTGACAATCTACTTTGTCATGCAAGCGGCATTAGTCCAGTCAGCTGTCATCTTAGAAAATAGATTCTAGACTCCAGGAATTTAATTCAAATCAGGTAAGTTCTTCTAAAAAGAGATATGGCTGCCTAAGAGCAGCACATTAAATGCAGTTATTTAGTTCCCGAAATGTTATGGCCCAGAAATTTTGTCTGGCTCCTTATTTGTTCTTTTTTTTTAATATTTATTTTTTAGTTGTAATTTGGCACAATATCTTTATTATATTTATTTATTTTTATGTGGTGCTGAGGATTGAACCCAGGGCCTTGCGTGTTCTAGGAGAGTGCTCTACCACTGAGATGCAACTCCAGCCCCTCCTTCTCTGTTCTTTACCATCTTCAGTTCTCCTCTTCTTATTTTAGCTTTGTGTATTTATTTCTCTATGCATTTATTTATAGAACTCTTTCTGAATTTTTCTCCTTCCTTTTGTGGATCTATGAACCTTGAAAGTTTTCTTTGCATGGTCTGTTTAAATAGAACTGTCTTCTGACACACCTGAATGAATAACTATCATTTATTTCTATTGGACATAATTAATGGCCTTGACTCCAAGATGAGAATATGGAAGACTGAAGACTTAAGTATAAAAGCTAGGGAAAACTTTAAAAGGCTACCTCATAATAGTAGGATTGAAACATGCTTTCAGCTTTCACTTCTACCTTGTCCTCCCACTCTCTGTTTCTAGTTACATGACATCATGATATATAAAGTAAGTCAATATAATTAGCATTAAGAGTGTGGACCAAAGGATCAATTACTATCAGATAAACGAAGATATTGGCAATGAAAATTAAAATCCACCTTCTGTTTTAGTGCCCAAGGGAGAAGCAATAAAGTCATCTCTCTTGATACTTCATACATTTATATATTTGAAAAAGTTTCTCAGGTGAAGTATATTGGCATTAGTAATTGATAACTATTTGGGATAAGGTCTTAAGGACTCCTGGCAGTTTTATACAAGTAGAACTGTTCTGGGCATCTGTGACTTTAGGCATTTATTTTATTTTGACCCTTTGATTGACCAAGTTAAGGCTGACATGAAATATAATGTCATCATCCCAAAGAAGCTGGAAATAGAGACAGAGATCAGACAAACAGAGCTATAACCTTTCACTGCAGTTGCTGGGAATAAACATACTCTAATAGAGGTGACCCTCACACAGTGCAAAGGGAGATGCTGGAATGCTAGCAATAAGAAAAACAATTCAATTCCAGCCCCAAGCCTCTGGGCTATGTTTAAGCCAACCACTGTCAGCTGTAGCAGTAATCACTGTACAGATCCCACCACTGTGACTGTGAAGCAATTGTTCAGTGGCCTAGGACTCCCAAAGCTCACTTCTAATTTATGGTCAGCAAACACTTTATTTCACTGCCTTGAGCTCCCCTCTATAGTACCTGTTAAGTTATACTTGCCACAAACCAAGTTGAAACCCCAGCAAAAGTTATCACTTTGTCATAGACAAAGATAAAGGTCTCTGCCTACTAAATGAGGGTCATTTTTCTGCAAATAGACCACTGGTCCCAGCCCAGATATAGTAAGCTCCAAAGTCGTCTTGAGTTGTTAATATTGCTTCAAAATGAACCTACTGACTGGGCATGTTGGAGCACTCCTATAATCCCAACAACCTGGGAGGCCGAGGCAAGAGCATGGAAAGTTCAAAGCCAGCCTTAGCAACTTAGTGAGGTCCTAAACAATTTAGTGAGATTCTGTCTCCAAATAAAAAATAAAAAGGGCAGGGGATGTGACCCAGTGGTCAAGTGCCTCTGGGCTCAATCTCTGGTACAAAATAATAATAATAATAATAATAATAACAACAACAACAACAACAACAACCCACTGACAACACAAACACGATGTGTATTGTCAACACAAATGTGACACACACCTTCACACCTTCTAAATTAAAAATGAAAAAATAAAAAGAGAATCATCAAATCTATATTTGAAACATATGGTCTTGAAGAACTTAACTTTGGGTTTAGGAAAGGAAAAATAGGGATAGATTTGGAAACACTTTTGTGTTTTGGTTATTATATTTTGCTATTAATCCTGATAATCTGGATTTAGCAAAAAGTCTTTTGAATAATTCATAATAATTCATAATTCATATAATAATTCATATGTATTTGGGCAAAAACAGTCACTGATCATTTTGCAGTGAAGTATGTGTTTGTAAAAACTAGTAAGCATATGTGTGTATGTGCTTGCATCTAAAGTTGATTTGCTTTTAATGGATTATAATGTATCTTTTTTTTTTTTTTTTTTTTTGTAACAAGAATTAAACCAACCATGCTTAATCATTGAGCAACATCCCGAAAGTTTTTCATTTTATTATTTGGAGACAGAGTCTTACTAAATTGTTTAGCCTCACTAAATTTTTGAGACTGGATTTAATCCTCCTGCCTCACCCTCCCCAGTCTCTGGGATAACACTTGAGCATGGCTTTATAATGTAATTTTAAGGGCAAAAATTATCCAGATTAAAACATAGACTAAGAATCCACCTATTATAAAAACTGCTAGGTACTGAGAATACATACTTGTCCCTTCATGAGAACTTTTATACTTGATTTTTGTTAACCTTAATTTTGAGAAAATAATAAATGCATGATTGAATGGTACTGATGCTCAAAAGGGAATTCATGTTTCTTGACTTGACTAATACATCTCAATTTAAATATTTTTTTCATTGCATACAGCATATGTCCTTATCTGGCTCTCCAGAGTACAATTTAGGAACACCAGTAGGTCCTAGCTGGTATTTAAGAAGGTACTGAGTACCACTTCCACTTTCAGAAAGTTCACTGGCCCATCTGCTCAGCCACCCTAGGAGCAACTCCAGTGAGCAGGTAGGGGCAGGGCAGGAGAACAGTGCATTCCAGGTAAGGAAAGATTGGTTTCCTCTTATGCCAGCAAAGGTGTTTTTTTTCTCCAATCTCCCTGTGCGTCAATTTCCTCATCTATAGTATAGATGCAATGAAAATGTTTTCCTCACAGATGAGTTATGACAATTAAATAGGTTAATATATGCCAAGTGATAGTGATTACTATTAAAATATGTGACATCACAAAATGAGTTCTCAGTACATGATAGCTGTCACCATCTCCTCCACAGTTAATTCTTTCTTTAGGATAAAATAAAGAATAAAGGCTTGAATGAGCTAGACCTGATTCTTCAGTTGCCATTCATAATATTTCTAAAGTCCAAGAATTAGTAAGACTGGAACTAGAACTTGAATCTATCTACTAGACTCTGTAGCCCATGATGTTGCTCTTCCAAATTCTTGTTTATCTTCACTTTGGTATTTTTCTAGAACTGTGAGTTTGCGATACACCATAGCTCTTTGTTTGCAACAAAGTTTATCAAGTATGCAAGGCATTCCCAAGGAGATCGAGAGCAGCTCAAAAGCCGAGGTCAGCAGACAATCCCTGAAGTTGTCGGCACCTTCGGTAGTCATGGTAAGAAGCTTGTCTCAACAATCCTGGTCACTGGAAATATTTTAAAAGGGGAGAAGCAAAACCAAAACTTCTCAAGGAGGGAGCCAAATGAAGCAGCCCAATAGGAATGTTTGGAAAACCTCAATCTTGTCTAAATTGAGACCTGTCTGTTCATTGTGGGGATCAAACAGAATAAGGCAGTCAGAGGTGATTAATGCAATGCAGAAGTTTTCTCTTGTGCTTTCCACAAGGATGAGACCCTCGCTATTGTTCTAGAAACCTGTTTTTGACAGCAGGTGTGCCACCTGCTGAACACATCTGTACCAGCTCAGGAGGATTCCTGTGTGATGTGTTTGTCTAAGGGTGGCTGCACAGGGATGAATAGACAGATTCCTGGAGGATTCAGTGACACTGCAGCTAATTTAAGAAATGTCAATGGAAAAGACATGGAGACCAACAGAATGAAGTCAAAGGTCTTCCTCCTATAATAATGGCTCTTGGGGTTTCTAAAACTGGGCTTTTTCCCTAAGAAAGGATTCAATGTTTTTTTTTTTTTTTTTAAATATATTTGTTGGCCATTTGTATTTCTTCTTTTTTTATGGGTTTTATTTTTTAAATACATGACAGCGGAATGCATTACAATTCTTATTACACATATACAACAATTTTTCATACCTCTGTTTGTATATAAAGTATGTTCACACCAATTCATGTCTTCATATATGTACTTTGGATAATGATGTCTATCACATTCCACCATCCTTGCTAATCCCCTGCCTCCTCTCTTTCCCTCCCACCCCTCTTCCCTATCTAGAATTCATCTATTCCTCCCATGCTCCCCCTTCCTACCTCACTATGAGTCAGCCTCCTTATATCAGAGAAAACATTCAGCATTTGTTTTTTGGGGACTGGCTAACTTCACTTAGCATTATATTCTCCAAAGCCATACATTTACCTGCAAATGATATAATTTTATTCTCTTTTATTGCTGAGTAAAATTCCATTGTGTATATATGCCACATTTTTTTTATCCATTCATCCACTGAAGGGTATCTAGGTTGGCTCCACAATTTAGCTATTGTGAATTGTGCTGCTATAAACACTGATGTGTGTATTTCTTCTTCTGTGAAGTGCCTGTTCAGTTCTTTTGCTCATTTACTGATTGGATTATTTGTTTTTTTGGTGGTAAGTTTTTTGACTTCTTTATATATCCTGGAGATTAATGCTCTATATGAGGTACAGGTGGCAAAGATAGTCTCCCATTCCGTGGCTCTCTCTTCATGCTCTTGATTGTTTCCTTTGCTGCGAGGAAGCTTTCTAGTTTGATATCATCCCATTTATTAATTCTTTATTTTACTTCTTGTACTTTACTAGTCTCATTGAGGTGTTATAGTTAAAGTTTCGTCCCAGGGTTTCATAAACTGACTTCCAGACCATTCACGTATAATCGAATCAAGCCTTTATTGAAGTACACCGGTGGCGGCTGACCAGAACATAAAGCTGTTCCCCTGATCAGCCCCAAACAATTGCAAGGGCACTCTTTATAAGCCTGAAAACCACAAAGGGATGTTCGGGGAGGTCTAGCTAATGCAAGCAAGCCAGGTTTCAGAAGCAGGAGAGTGCAGTCAAGCGGCGGGAAGCCTAACTAGTCACAGTTAGTCCAATCAACCCAGTTACAGAAACAGAGCCCCGTTACCCTAGTTACAGAAACAATACCCCATTAGGTAGTTTCATGTTCTTAAAGGTTTCTATAGCAAAAGGAAAAGAACATCTTGCCCCGGTCATGACCCTTCTATTTGGCATGGTTGTTTTACAGGATGAAGTCATAAAACAAAATGGAGTCACATTTGCTTCTACTATCACAGAGGAAATTAGATCCTAAGCTGACATGATGGAGAGTTGGGCCTATGTTTTCTTCTAGTAGTTGTAAGATTTCTTTTCTAATACCTAGGTCTTTGATCCACTTTGAGTTGATTTTTGTGCAGGGTGAGAGATAGGGCTTTAATTTCATATTACTACATATACATTTTCAGTTTTCCCAGCACTATTTGTTGAAGAGGCTATCTTTTCTCCAATGTATGTTTTTGGCGCCTTGTCTAATATGAGATAACTGTGTTTATGTGGGTTTGTCTCCATGTCTTCTATTCTGTACCATTAGTCTACATATCACTTTTGGTTCCAATACTATGTTTTTCTTTATTATGGTTTTGTAGTATAATTTAAGGTCTAATATTGTGATGCCTCCTGCTTCACTTTTCTTGCTAATGATTGCTTTGGCTATTCTGAGTCTCTTATTTTTCCAAATGAATTTCATGGTTGCTTTTTCTATTTCTATGAAGAATGTCATTGGGTTTTTAATAGGAATTACATTAAATATATATAATGCTTTTGGTATTATGGCTATTTTGACAATGTTAATTCTGCCTATCCAAGAGAAATACAAATCAAAACTACACTGAGATTCCATCTCACTCCAGTTAGAATGGCAATCATCAAAAATACAATATTAAATGTTGGCAACAATGTGGGGAAAAAGGGGCATTCACACATTGCTGACGGGACTGCAAATTGGTGCAACCACCATGGAAAGCAGTATGGAGAATCCTCAGAAAACTTGGAATGGAACCACCATTTGACCCAGTCATCCCACTCTGAGGTTTATACCCAAAGGACTTAAAATCAGCATACTACAGTGACACAGCCACATCAATGTTTGTAGCAGCTCAATTCACAATAGGTAAACTGTGTAACCAACTTAGATGCCCTTCAACAGATGAATGGATAAAAAAAACTGTGGTATATGTATACAATGGAATATTACTCAACCTAAAAAAGGAATTAAATTATGCCACTTGCTGGTAATGGATGGAACTGGAGAATATTATGCCAAGTCCAAAGAACCAAAGTCTGGATATTTTGTCTTATATGTGGATGTTATATAAGGGAGTGTGGGGATAGAGGCATTTTAGACTAGAGAGAGGGGAGTAAAGGGAGGAGAAGCAGTATGGGTGATATTTATGTATGATATGATAAAATGCATTCTACAGTCATGTATAACTAATTAGAATAAATTTTAAAAATTGAAAAGAGGAAGAAGGGTTGACAAGTCAATGGATATAATAACTGTGAGGCCATCTTCTTTGGATACTCGAGAGGAAGAAATAAAATCATGATGCAATCAGAAGAGGTACTTTTCTTGAGAAGAATATTTGAATAAAGAAACTTTCTGGTCCTTCATGCTTTGGGACAAATAGGGGTAAGGTACTCCTATGCCTCAAATACTTTTTCAGAAAAGGAAAAAAAATAGATTTATGGATAAGGCTAGCAAGTTCTTCAAAATGAAAATTCCCACAAATTAGTGTCTGGAAGCAATCAACTTGCTTAACATTTAATGTGGGTGTTGCTACATGCAGTCTCATGCAAATTGAGTATGTTAACATTGTTTGGTGATGCAAATATTTGTCCTGCTTTCAAATATTCCCAGGAGTGCTGAAAAAGGAAAATTTGCTTTTGCTGTTGCTTGGCAATATTCCAGAAAGCTAATTACCCAAAAGAGAATTTATGAATGACTATAGAGATGGTTGTTTTCCACATGTTTTTGCAAAGGTGAGATTTTTTTCCTTGTGGTTTTAATGAAATCTCTGCATGTTCATACATGCTATTTCCTGGGGTAAGGGTATCCCTTACCCTTGTCCTGATTTTTCTTGCAAATTCATAATTACATTTTAAGAGTGAACTCAGTTGTCACTTTTGCTTTTATGACTCTCCTCTGCAAAACAGAACAATGCCCTTGTGCCACTGATGCACACAATCATGGAATTGTTAATACTCCATCATATTTACTATTTCAATATCTGGTTCCTTTTTTAAGTTAATAATTCCTCCCTGGTGAAAGACAATATCTTATTTTCTTGAATTTATAATACTTAGAATAATTCCTAAAACTTGGATCTCATTAAATATCTGCAGAAGGAAGGGGAAAAGGAAGGAAGAAAGGAAGAGAGGGAGGGAGCAAGGGGGAGAAGAAGAGGAAAGGAGACTGGAAGAAATCATCCTTACCCAGTGAGGTAAGGGGTTTGCATAATCCTGGGAAATAAGAACATTACAAGGAGGAAGAAAGAGCATAGGACCTAAAGTTAGATCATGTAGGCTTAAATTTCAGGTTTCCATCTGTGATCTGTGAAAGGCCAAACCTTGGGTTTTTATGTTTTTGTTTTGTTTTAGCAAAATTATAAGACTATTAAACAAAATTATATATATGTAAGTTCAGAACACATAATAGTTCCTCAAGATTTAACTATTGAATATTGGTTGAATCAATTATACACTAATTATTTCTAAATTGAAAACAAAATAAAATAAGGCACACTTGGAAAAGCCTCTGAATTCAGAACATCTACGTATTAATATAATTTTCTTTAAATATCAACTTATTTTTGCATGATGAATCAATAGTCATGGTGACTTTTCTCATTAATAGAACATCTCTTAAACAGATTAGTTCATACACTGACTTTTCCTGCCAGAATTAATTTTAAAGTTAAGACTTTTTTTTTTTTTTTTGGTGGTCTATTCAGTCCAAGAAAATGCACTACCTGCATCAAAATTCCTAAGCTCTTAGGTAAAGAAGAAGACTCTAGTTAAGCAATTAACCATAAACAGAAAAACAATCAGAAGCACAATTGGAATGGCAGATTTCCCTTTCCACCCTGCAGAAACCCATTCTGCTCTTAGCTATAATGCACATCTCCAGGCAAGTGTCATTTTTATCAAACTACTGATAGTGGTTATTTTTTAATATTCCCATTGTCAAATTTGCAGTTTTTACAAGAGAAGGAGACAGTTGCCCCTCAGACTCTTTCTTTTTACACATCCCTAGAGCACCCATGTCAAGATGCCAATAGACAAGAAGGAGGAAAGAAAGTGTGCATTTTAATAGCCATAATCTGCTCCTATTTAACTGTGTGAACTGTACCTTCTGAGTCACATTCTCAGTTCCAACCCAGTCAACCTCTCCTTTCTCCCTTATGTCCTCATGAAACTTGCTCAGTTCCTTTCTCCTTTAAAATTCTCTACCTTCATTAACATAACCACACCTCTTCCCTATCTCCTCTACTTCTCTATTTTTGATTTTCTTGTTCTTATCCATCCAAACCAAGTTGTGTTCACCTGCAATGTCTCCTCCCTAATTCCCTAAGTTTGTATGCATGCCTCATAATCAATGCCACATTCAATTCTTATTCTTTAATAATTTCTCAGCATAATCTTCCATTTCATACTGAACCCTTTGTGGCTCATACCATCTTTTATGTTGTTTGTATACTCCTAGAAAATAAACTTGGTTTCACACTCAGAGAATGATCAGTTGTTTTTTTTTTTTTTTTTTTTTTCCATTAATTGAAGAATTTTCCACTACTTGTCTTTAAAGGACAAGTAAGAATCCTGGCCTGAAGGTGGACCTGAATTAAGTATGTGGCATACACAAAATCTGTCATTGAACAACCAAAGTTTAAATTGCAGAACAACTAGGTTCAAATCCAAGTTTTGTTATTTACTGTTTTTGCCTTGAAAAAAATTACTTTTAACTTTGTTTTTTCAGTCTTAATTAAGAAACTAATACCTGCCAAGAAGTCACTTGCTGAACTGTAAAATGAAGATAATATTAGTACCTTCATTGTAAGTTAGTTTTGTTAGTGAGGAAAATGCAGTAAAGTTAAACATTTAGCACACAGTAGGTAGGTGTTCAATACATTTGGTTCTTATCATTAATATGTTTTTACAGTGTAACTGAAGCCGCTTATGTTCTACTTGGCATAGGGTATACTTCCAATAAATGACAATTTCTGACCTTCTTCTTTGTTCCTTTCCCTTCCAAAAATGTGATAACTCTGTCAAATTTCTCAGTCGATATTGTGAGCAAACTTACAGTGAATCTTTCCATGTCATTTTCTTAGCAGGAAAATGGCTGGTGTATTATTGACCTTTCTTAATGAGCTGAAAAGTGATATTACAATACTGGGGAAAGATGATATACAAAATAAGGTCCATGCATTTGCAATTTGATATCGGTGGAATAACTGCTCTATATCAGTCATCATTGCAGCACTGGCAGCAGAGCAGTGGATATGGAAGACAAACCTCCTGTGTGTGTTAGTTTACACTTTTGTAGAAGAAAGACAGTAAACAATTCACCAGAAGAATAGCAATGGCAAATATTGACAAATATAAACTAAAGGAGAAACAAGGTAATGTGCTCTAGTGTGACTAGAGCAAGCAGTCACAGAATCCTTCTCTGGGAAAATGACATTTGAAATGAGACCCAAATGATACAGAGAGTATGTATGTGAATTTATTCACACACACACACACACACACACACACACACACACACCCCAAAGCAGCATCAAGAGCAAAAAACCCTGATGCAAGAAAAAGTGTCAAGCACATATTATTGGCATAATGATAAATTTAAGAGGACCTAGTCCAAAATGATAATTGATTGTACTCCATGGATATATAACATTTGGTTATCTTTCATCAAACTTTGAGTTCTGGCTATGATCCTGCTCCTGGCAAGAGGCTATGATGTGTTTGTTCGCACTGTGCATTTTGCAAACTTGCCATTCATGGCATAGTACCAAATGATTTCTATGAGGAGATGAACATCAAGCCAATATGTTTATAGCCAGTTGCTCTCCTTTAAGACAGAATGTTGTAAGCTGACATTCCCTTAGTCAGCAAGATTCCTCATCTAAGACCTTTTTTTCAGAATCATATCAATAATCATTTTCCTGATAGCCCATCATATTTGAGATGCAGTTCTTTGATATTTTTACAGCTGATTAAACTTTTCATCTGCTGTGTCTTAGCTACAATGTGTCAACAGTTTTGTCTGCATTTATAACCTCCTCCCAAAGCATAGGTGCAATAATTATGCATCTTGTTTTGACAGAATTGTTACAGTACTGGCACTTAGAAGAAGAGAATAAAAAGTAAGGAGTAAAAAACCAATTTATTTTCCTAATGGTTAGTGTTTATGTGTGAAGTAGACACTAAATACCTGTATACCTGATGCTCTGCAAATAAGTGGATTGGAATTGCTTACTGTTATGTTTTATATTATCGGTGTAAAGTGACACTAATAAAACCACGAGATAATTAATTTTCCATATAAAAAAGTACACCTGTTTCAAAGACAAGGTCTAAAAACTGATGAAAATTGATGTTTTTTTAACATTTAGTGAGTTAGTACCATAGATGGATGATTAAGCTAAAATGAAAGTCATTGATACTCTACAGTGGATAAGATCCAACATCAGATTTTTTTTTTTTTTTTTTATAAAAAGAACTACCTATAGGGAAAAGAAAAATTGGTTGTTCACAGTGGTGTTGGCTGAAGAGGGTATCACCAAGACTTCCCCCAATCTTATTATTTCTTCCTCCTCTGTGAGAGGTACTGGGGCTCAAACCTTAAAGAGAAAGTTGCTCACTGGAAGATCCTTACATGAAAGTGGAACCGAGATCCTGCCCAATGGATGTGCAAGTCTTCACACAGAAAGACAAGAGATAAGGAAAAACAAGGCAACATGACTTTTCCAACGTTTGATATCCTTCAGTAACTGAATCCAAGGATATCAAATGGGATGAAATGCTGAACAAAGAATTCAAAGAATTTATTTTAAAAAGCAATCAATGACTTCAAAAAGGATAGAAATAAACAACTGAATGAATGACAGAAGACAATACAGGATGTGAAAGCAATTCAATAAAGCAATAGAGATTCAAAAAAGTATCAAACAGAGATCTTGACAATGAAAATCTTATCCCAATAAGTCAAATGAAAAACTCAGTTGAAAACCTCATCAATAGGGCTGGGGAGATAGCTCAGTTTGTAGAGTGCTTGCCTTGCATGCACAAGGCTCTGGGCTCAATCCTCAGCACCACCAAAAAAAAAAAAAAAAAAACCTCATCAATAGACTCTGTCAAGTGGAAGAAAGAACATCAACACTTGAACACAAGATTGATGGATTATCATATTCTGATAGCAAACAAGAAAAAATACCAAACAGAATATACAAGACCTATATAGGACAAAATTAAAAGACCAAACATATGAATAATTAGTTTGGAGGAAGAAGCCAAGATACAGGCTAAAGGCAGAGAAAACTTATCCAATGAATAATAGCAGAAAATTTCTCAAGTCTTAGGAAAGATGTGGACATCCAGATGTAGGAGGCATTTAGAACCTCAAATGGACATGAACATAAAAGAGCCTCTCCATTTCATATTATAGTTATACTTCACAAAGTACAAAATCAATCAAGAATACTGGAAGATGCAGAAAAGAATCTCCAAGTCATTTATAGAGGGAAACTCATAAGAATATCAGATTTTATAGCAGAAACTTTAAAGGCCAGATGTGTATGGGATGGTGTATTTCAATCCCTGAATTATTACAATTGCCAAATTAGATTACTACACCCACCAATGTTATCCTTCAGAATTGAGGGTGAATATATTTAATTCTAAAATAAATAAATCTACAAAAATTTGTAAACACTAACCCAGCATTCATGAGCATTAAACCAGCATATGCAATAAACTTTAAAAAATCCTACACACACAAGAGGAAGCAAGAAACACACAATAATGAAAGCATGGGCAAGAACAAATATTAGTAGAAGATTGGACTAGTAAATAAGAATTAGAATAAAACATGAGTAATTTAGTAAACCATCAAACCTCTAAGGGTGAAAAAAACACAGATCACCCCCCCAAAAAAGAAAAAGAAACAAAAATGAAAGAAAATAATAAATGGCATTCAATAATAACCTTGAATATACTCTGAATTTGGTGGAACACACCTGTAATCCCAGCAGCTTGGGAGGCTGAGGCAGGAGGATCTTAAGTTCAAAGCCAGTCTCAGCAAAAGCAAGGCATTAAGCAACTCATTGAGACCCTGTCTCCAGAAAAAATACAACAATAGGGCTGGGGGTGTGACTCAGTGGCCAAGTGCCCCTGAGTTCAATCCCTGGTACCAAATAAATAAATAAATTAATTAATTAAAAAACAGGGACAAGCTGATTAGATTTAAAAAAAAAAATCTAGACCCTACTGTTTTCTATCTGAAAAACTCACCTCACCAAAGAAGACATAAACAGACTGAAAGTGAAATAATGGAGAATTATATTTCATTCAAATGGAATTCAAAAGCAAGCAGGAGTAGCTATATTTATATCAGATTAAGTAGATCTCAAGCTAAATTTGGTCAGAAAGGACAAAGAAGATCACTGTATATTGAAAAAGGGAATAATCCAACAAGAAGATGTAATGATGTAATACACCAAATGTAGTATGTAATTCAGTAAGATGTAATGTAAGATGTAACACACTAAACTCCGAGTATCCACTTTTATGAAAGTGCAAAACATAAAGGGAAATATAGCCCCCAAACAATAGTGGATGAATTCAATACCTGACTCTTACTAGTAGATTTTTCAGACAAAAAAATCAACACAGAAACATCAAAGTTAAACTGCACTATTGATCAAATGTACTTAACGGGCATTGCAGAATATTTTATTCAGTAGCTGCAAAAACATTTTTTTTAAATCATCACATAGAATGATCTCCTAAATAGATCAATTTATGCCATAATGTAAATCTTGACAAATACAAAAGAAAACAGAATTAGTTTCACATATCTTATCAGACCATAACAAGAAGAATCTAGAAATCAGCTGCAAAAAATCTGCAGAAAATATACAAACAAAATAATACACGATTGAGTGAACAGTGGATCATTGAATTAATCAGGGGGGAAATTTAAAAATCCCCCAAATCAAATGAAACTAAAAACAAAACCAAACAGAACATTTGGGACATAGTGAAAATGTGACAAGAGGAGAGTTTATAACTTTGAATGTCCATATTAGGAAAACAGAGAGATCTCAAAAAAATAATGATGCATCTCAAGGCCTTAGAATATCAGGAACAAACCAAACCCAAAATCAGTAGAAGTAAAGAAATAATAAAGATCAGAGCAGAAATAAATAAACACTAAAAGATAAATGCAAATTATCAATGAAACATAGTTGGTTCTCTGAAAAAAAGTAAACAAAATTGACAAACCATTAGCCAAACTAACTAAAAGAAGAAAACAGAAAACTCAAATAAATAACATTATAGATGCAAAAGGTGGTTTTAGTAGATACTGCTGAAATACAGAATACATTGCAGAATATTTCATTCAGTAGCTGCAAAAACATTAGCAAATACTTTGAAAAATTATATGAAAATAAATCGGTAAATCTGGCAGAAATAAGAAAATTTCTAGGCACATATAGCCTACTCAAATTAAATCAAAAGGATATAAAGAGTCTAAGTAGATAAATAACAAGCACTGTGACTGAAGAAGTTAAAAAAACAAAACAAAACAAAAAAGCTTCTAACAAAGGAAAGTCCAAGACCATCAGATTCACTGCGGATTTTACCCAACCTTTAAAGAAGAACTAGTACTGATATTTCTCAAACTACTTCTTAAATTAGAAAGTGAAAGAACTCTTTCATACTTATTCTATAAAGCTAGTATTATCCTGGTACACAAACCTGATAAGAACTCAACAACAATAAAAATAAAATAAAACTGTTATGGGTTTAATCCACAGGACTGCAAAGGAAAAGAAAAAGAAAACTATAAACCAATATCCTTGATGAACATAGATGCAAAATTCCTCAATAAATTACTCACAAATCAAATTCAACATTTCATTAAAAAGACTATACTCCAAATTGGTTTCATTCTGATGTTGCAAGTTTGGTTCGTTTTTACAAATCATTAAATGTGATACACCACAGAAATAGAATCAAGGTTAAAAATCACAAATTATCTCAATAGATGTGGAAAAATCTTTTACAAAATTCAGCATACCCTCATGGTAAAAGTTCTTCATAAAGTAGATATAGAAGGATAAGAATTCACTATAATAAAGACTTTATAATACAAACTCATATTTAAAATCATAATGAATAAGGAAAAATGAAAGTATTTCCCATAAAATTAGGAACAAAAAAAGATTATCCATCCTCACCACTCAATAAAATACTGGAAACTTTAGTCAGAACAATCAGTCAATTTAAAGAAACAAAAATGATACAAAATGAAAGGGATAAAGGCAAATTATGATTCTTTACCTTGCAAATCATAAAGGGTTCACCAAAAGTCTATAAGAACTGATGAGCAAATTCAAAAAGTGACAGTGTCCAAAGTCAACATGAAAAAAAAGAGAGAGCTTTACTTTACACAAATAATGAAGTTGCTGAGAAAGAAATCTGGGAAAACTCACAAAAGAGTCTTAAAATTTTTTAAAAAAATATAAAAAACAAGAGTAAATCTGAGAGGAATAATCCCTATAATGAAAATTATAAAGCAATGAAAGAAACCGAAGAAGACTCTAAGATGGAAAGACATGCCATATTCACAAAAATGGTTAATTTATGTTGTTAAATTGGCCATGTAACTGAAAGTGATCTACATATTCAATAAAATCCCTATCAAAACACCAATGGCATTCTTCACAGAACTTGAAAAAAAATCAATCCTAAAATTGTGTGAAATAACAAAAGACCTAGGAAAGTCAAAGCAATCCTGAAAAAAAAAAAAAAAAAAAAAAAAAAAAAAAAAAAAAAAGAACAGTGCTGGAAGCATCACAATTCCTGATTTTAAAATATTCTATAGAACAATTGTAACAAAACAGTATGGTATTGGCACAAAAATAGACAAATGATCAATGGAATCTAATAGAGGTCTCAGGAACAAAGCTATTCAACTTCAAAAACCTGATTCTCAACAAAGGAACCAAAATGTGTTGGAGAAGACAGCCTCTTAAGCAAATAGAACTGAGAACACAGGAAATATACATGAAGAGGATTGAAACTAGATCTCTATCTCCCACCTAATACAAAAAGGAACTTTAAATGTATAAAGACCTTAAAATGAGACATGAAACTTTGAAACTGTAAGAAAAGGAGAACACTTCAAGATATTGGTATAGGAAATTATTTCCTGAACAGTACTCTAATAGCTTCTGAAATAATACCCAAAATTGACAAATAAGATATGGAGGGGGAATACAATCAAAATGCATTATATGCATATATGAAAGTGCCAAAAAGAAAACCATTATTTTGCACAATTAACATGTGCTAATAATTATCATAAAATGGGGAGAGGATAATTGTTCCTTCCTTCTCCATGAATTCATGATACAGAAGAATGTAAGGCACAGATGAAAATCTGATGTCCTATAAAAATATTGCCAGAAAGTGTTTTCTTATAAATGATGTTCAAATAAAATGTCCTGGTGGCTTATAGTCAGGACTGGTTAGTTTTCATAGAAAGTTGTCATTTGAACAGAACATTCGCTAAAAAGGTAAAAATATAACTTGGTTCATGTTCAAAAGTATAAAGGCAAGTAAATATTATGATAAATGAGAACTTGAATTAATTTAGTAGGACTATTCTGAAGATTTCAGGATGAAATATTTGTGGGAAAAGTGGAATTTTAAAGCCTCATAGGTGAACAAGGTGGGAGATATGCATTAAGTCTCTTGGTTGGCAGCCTCTAGCCTTCCAGGTGGTGGCATTTTTCTGACAAATTTACTTTTCATCTTTCCTCCTTCCTTCTCTCTACCCATTTTTATATGAATAGGTTACTTATATTATGTACTATTTAATCCCAATTGGGGTTAAAATAAGCATCATCCTTTGCTGGGACTTTTCAAATATAAGAGGACAATAGCCTTTTAGAGGAGCAAAGGAGCATTCCAACAGCGAATACTATTTGGACAGACTCTGAGCAAGGTTGGGGTGTAGCCTGTGCAGACTATGAGATGAAAACCAAGAATGACCGAAAAGAAGTCAACGGTGGAAGAAGAAGGAGGTATGGGCCAGATAATGTAGTACTTTAAGCAAAGTTTTAAATGCAATGGGAAGTCAACCTCGGGTGAATTATAATATTGACCATTCTTGCTGCTATGAGAATAGATCAGTGGAAGTGGGGGTAAGAGAGAAATTAGGGAGACCAACTAAAAGAATAGTGTTAAGGAGAGATGTTGTTTCACTGTGATATCATTGGTATATTGCCTTCAACAATGGCAACACAACTGATTGGCAAAAATTTGAGGTACTTTAGGAATAAAACCAACATATGATGGATTGATTTTAGTAGAGAAGAAAAAGGAGGTCAGTGAGTTTTACAGGTTCAGAAAATTGATATTATAGGCACACCTTGGGATTCTGATGGTAAATTGATAAACATCAAGAATGCTGTTAAAAAATCCAGTACATATCAACAATACCAAGGGATAGAGAAGATGGGGGCAACTGAAACTCTTATTTCTTGTTGGTGGGAATTCAAGCTATGCACAGAAAGCAGATTTTGTTCTCCATGGAGGACTTTGGCAGAGAGAGATTGTTTCGTTTTTTAAATGTTTAGATTTACCATATGACACAGGAAGCCTACTCCAGAGATTTTCCTCAAGTGAAATAAAAATCTATGTTCACAGAAAATCTATACATGAGTGGATATAACAGCATTTTAATAATCAAAAATTGTACACAATCCAATTGTCCATCTAGGAAATGAAAAAGGATCCATTTATCCATATACGAAAATTCTCTCAGAAATAAAATAGGGGATCTTCTGATACAACCATACAGATGAATCTCAAATGCAGTATGCTAAATGAAAGAAAAAAAAGCCAGTGTCTAAAGGCTACCTACTGCATGATCATATGTATATGATATTCTGGGAAATGAAAAATTAAAATAATGAAGAATATATCAGTGACTTCCAGGAATTATGGTTTGGGAAAAATGTTGTATACTATTAGGGGTTTTATTTAGGCATGGGAAGAGGGAGCAATGCAATTATTTGTTTAATCATTACAGTAATTACACAGCTTTGCATTTGTCACAACTCATAGAACTGCACATCAAAAAAGACTGACTTTTACTGCATGTAAATTTTTAAATAAATAATGTTCTGCTAAAAAATAAACACTGATTGTATATACTAATTTATATTGGGGAAGGAAGGAAATTACTAAACTGATGGTGAAGCTCATGATTCCATCCATGGGACCACCTTTGCTAATACCAAGTAAATGGAAAACAAATTTGATAATTTGATGAGTGGGTATAAGCTGGCAACAAAGAAGTGTAAATCATCTTTGAGAACATATTGTCCTATTTAGACTCATATCTAATAAAAGATTCTTCATGAGATTTCAGGACTTTAAACTACACCTTATATATTTTATTTCACTTATCTTTATGTAGTACAAGCTTATCTTTATCTAGAATATTTCTCAAATTATGTATAAAGAAATAACTTATCATCTTAGCTTAGAAATATGTAATGTCAATTAATTTAATACTCTTGTCTGAACTATAAAAGAACAAAATAAAATAATATGAGATATCTAGCAAACCTCATTGTTTTTATTTGTGCATGCAGTTGAATAAAACTTCCTATTATTTTAGATTTGTAATCATATTGTGTAAAATAGTCTTAATATATTTATTCTAATTTTAGAAAGAGACACCTGTAAATCAATATCCTATGGAGTTACTTTAAGCTTACATCTTCTGTTGGGAGGCAAAGGTACCAAATTATGTGGATAATTGCACCAAATACTAAAAGGAATTTGCTACAAAAATATCACTTTGTCATTATTTTGTCTAGAGAATTTAGCATAGTCAATTGATTTTTATACCTTAGTTAAAATATCACAATATGTAATTATAACATAAGAAGTATATTAGATTTTTAGGCATAGCTGTCTTTATAGACAAAACAAGATAGGCTGGGTAAACATGATTAGAAATGAGGTAGTTGACTTTATCTAAAGTCATTAAAAGCTGTGGACACAAGAAAATGAAGAGGAGATGAGCTTTGTGATGGCTAAGGGGAACATCTTATATAGCTATTAGTAAAAACCCTGTAAGCAGCTGTGAAAACAGAGAAACATCAGTAAAATGACTACTGAAGACCACACCCAGCTTATAATTGCAGGTTACAGAAGTTCCACAGTATTCTGTATTGATATTGATCATGAGCTTAATATTGACATTAGCACTATGAAATCCAAAGGGTTGGTCATTATTATGGCAATCATTTTAAAAACTTTGAATTTTAAAATCTGAAAATTTCAAATGATTCTAAATACCCATGCTTCATAAATTTGTGAATGTCTCTTAAAATTTACATACTTTTCCTATCTGTAGTCTCAAATAAAATGTCTGACACACATGGCTACCTATGAGAATCCTGGTTAAAAAAAAAAAAAGAAATATAGTCCCCAGAAGCAATAAATAAATAAAATAAAAATAAAGAAATAAATAAAAAAGAATAAAGTCCCCATACTCCTAAAGGTACAAGTGTATTACAGAAATACTGATATTCCTAATTATGTATTGTGTATTAATTAAGGAATATTAAAAATGATGATCATTATAGGATAAAAATAACAAAATAAAATCTAATCTCAATGGCCTGGAAATGTAAAGTGAAAAAAAATCAAATCTCCAACAAAATTTTACGTGCAATGTGCTCTGAGTTCTACAGATAGTAGTTGTAATCTTTTAATGAGAAATTCACTACAGAAATGTTTGTCACAGTTTTAGAAATTTCCTTTGAGACACAGAAATCCCACAATTTATAATGAGAAAAACAATATTAAAAGAACTAATGGGCATTGTGGCACCCACCTCTAATCCCAGAGACTAAGAAGGCTGAGGTAAAATTAAAAGTTCAAGGTCAGCCTGGGCAACTTCATGATACTGTCATACACACACACACACACACACACAGAGAGAGAGAGAAGAATAAATTTTAAAAGATCATAGTAGAGCACTTCTGAGTTCAATCCCTTGTATGGTAAATTAATTAATTAACTTTTAAAATAGGCCATGTTACTCTCAATAATATAAAGCTAGATCACCTCACCCAAGAAATATTTGGAAAAGCACTATTCAGAGTACACTTAGAAAATCATATCAATCAGAACTTATTTCTCCAATGATTTGGATAAACATGGAAATTATGATTTTAAAAACAAACTTGAGTGGTAAGAACCCAAATAATTTGAAAAAAAAATCCAAACCTAGTTGATATTGAAGTTTACTATAATTAAAACTGTGCTTATAAGGTATTTTTGAGATATCTACTTCTCAAAGCTGGACTCTAAATAATATAAAACTACAACACATCACCCAAAATAATTAAAGCTTGATCCCATCTTACCTCTCATATTCAGATATATTTTGAGATGAGCTAGGGTTTTGTGTATATCCATATAGCCTTCTTTTATAGGTAAAACTATCTATTAAACCTTCCAATTATATTTATTTGCCTGAAAACCCAGATAAACAATACTCAATTCGTCTTGATAACAATCTGCAAAAGACCAACCTGTCAGTGGGCACCACATGAACACTTATTGCCTTCATACTATATATACAAGTCCTGAAGAGAATCAGTTCTGAGTCACTATGTTACTAACTGCATTCACACCTTCATGAGATTAGTCTGTGATGCAGTATGTAGAGGGGAATCTTTATCAAGTCACTAACAATGTAATATTAATAGAGTGAGAGACAGCAATCATTGCATTGAGAATTGAAAGTACATCACCTAACCTGGCATCACCCATGATACCACTGAGACCTTAGTCTTAGATAAACCAGGAACTCCAGAATCCTTATACTCCTTAGGGCAATCTGAATTTTCTAGTTTTGTTTTCTTCTTAGCAAATATCCTAATGAACATTTTTCTAATAAGCTACATTATTTCCAAGGTATCTACTCTTCCAAATGCAGAACACAGGAGGTATATGTGTGTTTTGCCTTTATAGGAAATAATACGCCAAATTTAATTTTTTTTCCTTTCATCCAGTCTCAACAACGATAATAACAAAACTACCCTCTGATCAGCCTCCCAGAAAATTTCAGCCACAAATTCTCAAAGTGTGAGATCGTATACACAGCATAAACTCACATAATGATCTTTAGAAAGCAAGCAACCAAACAAAGAGAATTGTCAGATGGAATAAAATCGAAAAATTTTACATAGTATAATTTGAGCCTCTTACTTAGGAAATCCATGATACATCTTAATGTATTGAAGTTGTGTAAAATCCTACAGTACAAAATCTTGAATTTAAACACCCCAATACTTATCAACTTCATTTGACCAAGAAATCTGTTTATTCTGAGAATATATACCAATATTTTTCTGAGTAAAATTCAGCAAATACATGCTTTGGAAAATGATATTATATTATTACTTTTTATCTCTAAGTAATATTAAAATCACTATAGAATAATGAAGATTGCTCACCGTTACTTCTCATTTTCTCATTATTTAAGTCCACAGAAGGAGTTTTACTTCTTTAAGTTAGGGATGGCCACATGATTGCTAAAATTAAGAAAATGTGAACAAACCTATGTCATATTCAGGTATCAAAATTTAATTCCTGCTGCAAGTCTATACTGTGTGCTCCCAACCAACCACACTATAAAGTCATTATCATTCCTCTACAATGAATGACAAAACTAATTTTCACAGAAGTTCAGGACAGGATTCTAATTTGTATATTTCAAAGTCCATGATTTTTCTAAAACATCTTGCTGGCTGTAGTTGATACTCACATCACCTTAAGAAAATGTTAACTTTTAGATGTACCTATCATCTTTCAAAACACATGCTATTCTTGTGAAGGATTTATTTTTGCATCCATTATTCATGAGAAATGCAGGGCACTGCTTCACCTAAAGTTATGACTTCATTAGTGTAAGTGGTTTGAGTAAAAGCTAACATTGTTTCCTGACAGAAAGTAGGTATTTATGCATTCCTACCTTAGAGATAATAGAAAGATGATGCGATCTAATATTTTGTAGTGATATTAAAGTCCTAAAACTATGTTCATTGAACCATGCTAATTGAGGACAGTAGGATGTATTCTGTATTTCTTTTTTGAAGCATTAGACAAATGAGAGATTTGGACCAGAGTTCTGCTTTTACCTCTAGTTCGTGTTTGGGAAAGATAATCTCTAAGTTGTTCTTTTCTCATTTGTAAGATAAGTATAATTGTCGGGAGCTACTCTGGACAGGAGCTATGTACACACCTTTAAGTCCTGAGTAAAGAGGTACTAAACAGATATTGCACCCATTGAAATGCATTTGGACCTTACTTCCACTTGGATAAGAGAGATGCAACTCCAGTAGTGGGTGTCACCCCATGAGTTTGGATTACACCCATTTGTTTGTTGAAACCCTACCTCTTGCCTCATTTGAATGGCTTCTCTCCAATAAAAGGGTTCAGAATGTGCTCCTCACCCTCTTTCTTGCCTGCCTTTCCCGGCTTAAAGAAAAGGTACTTTCTGTGTCTGCGTCTTTATTTGGTCAGCCCAAATTCACTTGGAGTGACCCTGATTGATTTAGTTGCATTTAATAACATCCACTTTGCAAGCCTCACCAGTTATTTTTAAACCCTCATTTAAATTAAAGCAATTATATAAATTAAAGCAGACACACAACCACTTTGAACCAAAAAACAATTTATTATCATCATTATTATTGTCATTCTATTCTAACTCACTTTTTTCTTTTTTACTCTTTTCCTTTGAACTATTTATCATAACTATACTCATTCTTTCCTATATATGACAAAAAAACTAAAATTTGTCCTCAGACCTTAAATTCTCAACACTAGATAATCTATTAAGCATTCCTCTTGTCTGAATCATAGTAACTGAACACTAGTGGATAAAGTTGTGTGATCAAACAGATTTAGATCATAGCAGGCATGTAAACCACTTTTGAAAACATCCTAAACATCATAACCAAACCTTACCATTTATTCCACACTCTTCCTTACCTTTTTAAACATTATCAGTTCTCCTAAAATCCTAATGTCCCCACTGGAACCATCCTACCTTACATCCATCTATTCCTGCTTTAAGCGGATTATCTATTCATTTTCTTCCCAAAGGAAATGCTTTCCAGCATAAATGCATGAAATGCCTATTAAACATTAGACACTGTTGTGGGTGCAGGTGACAGAGTAATTCAATGACATCTAATATCACTAGTTTTCTAGTTTTTATATCTAAAGGAAATAACAGATAGTAAACATGTGAACATATATAAAGTATATAAAAAGATGAATGATCAGGTAGATAAAATACTAGAAGAATAAGCATACATGGATTGATCAGTATGATCAATTCAGCTTTTGATTGTATTATGAAAATTGAAACAAATAATAAGATACTAAGAAGGATACAATATACACTTATCAGTAAAGCTTCTTCTCAGAATGTATCATCAGAGCAATGAGGCAGAACTACTGATTGCTTATCCAAATACCAGTGCTCTCTTCTTTAGTGGGTGCATGAATACCAAGGGAAAGTCACACATTCCCTGCACGTTCCTTTAGGTAGGCATCAGTCTATGGCTAAGCCAAAGCCAGTGGTGTATACAAAGAACCTTGTGGAACTGCTAGGAGGCCTTAAAGGAAGGGTATGGGACTTTCTTCACTGCCTCCTCCACCCATTGTCTAGACCAAGGTTGTAATTGTAATTGGAAAACATTAACAAAAATAGGACGAAAAGTCTGTGGAATATGCCCACATTTCTATTTGAGAAAGAACACAGGCTTTTCTGTATAAGGGGCTATAGGGATCCTAACTGAAGCCAGATAACTGATAAGGAGACTGCTGCACTCCCCCCAGGGAGATGTGATAGTAGTCAGTGATGCTGTAGAGAATAATAAAAAAAAAAGTGATCATATTCTGAACGTATTTGAAAGCGAAGCCCATGTAGGACTTGCTAAAGTTGAATGTGGGGATTGAAAAATGGGAAAGTAATCGAGGATGACTGCCAAATTGCTACACAGGCCTACTTGTAAAGCATGTGCCATTTGCTAGAAGGACAAAAACTGGGAAAGGGGCAAATTAAAAGGGAAGTGAGGAAAGAAAAGTGTAAAGTCCTATTTTAGATGTAGATATTAAGTTCAGATATTTGTTGGAGAACCAATATGTTCAAATGTTGAGATAATATCTGGGGGCAATCGGAGACAAAATGAGACCAGAAATAGAGATCTGGGAGGAAATATACGAGTCAAATTTTAGCTATGAAGCTAGGTGAACTCAGTGAGGAAAAGTGCAGATGGAGAAGAGCAGAGGATTAAACAGAATGTGGAACTGCAATTTCCGGGTTAGGAAGAGTAAGGGAAGTCTGAGAGAGAAAATGTGGGGGTTTGGGAGGGAACCCAGGAGAGTGTTAAACCATAGACCTAGGGATGGAAATACTGCAAGAAATTGTGCCAGAGATTGCTTAGAAATTGAGGAGGAGGAAAGAGAATTCACCAGAGGTTTAGCAGGATTCAGATCACAACCTTGAGAAAAGTCTTTTTCTAGTGAAATGTGGGAACAAAAAACTCTTGGGCATGGAGAGGTGAGGGAGGAAGTAGACCGGTTTTCTATGAAAAGGAACAAAAAAATTCCACAGTAGAACAGTCACATGCTATACAGGAGAGAGTGGTCTTTCTGTTTGTTGGGTTGATGTTTGTGTATTTTAATTTTTTCTATGATTGAGAGATATTTCAAAATGTCAGCAGGCTGATTGCAGTAATCTGGATCAAGAAAGAGAAATTAGTAATGCAAGCAAAGACATGCAAGTCTATGTGAGAGGATTGGATCTAAAAGTCTAAATAGAAAGTTGGTGTTAGATCTATGAGAGCAGGGATCATGTCTGCTATTGCTAACCTTTCAATGCTCAATTCCTAGTA
This sequence comes from Marmota flaviventris, assembly GCF_047511675.1. Taxonomy (NCBI): domain Eukaryota; kingdom Metazoa; phylum Chordata; class Mammalia; order Rodentia; family Sciuridae; genus Marmota; species Marmota flaviventris. The sequence goes on along the minus strand of NC_092506.1, from coordinate 41,883,737 downwards.
TAGTGCACAAGAGGTCCTGGATGCTTAAAAGTTATTTTAATAAACAAATGAATAAAGGAATGTTATGCTCAACAGTTTTAACCAGCATATTTTATGGAAAACATCTTCAAATTCAATTATTGCTTTTCCTGTTTAAAATATTTTGGTGCTTCCCATAGCACACTTAATAAAGTAAAAACAAGCCTTCGGTTGGCACAAGAGCACATAATGGCTGGCCCCTTTATGGCTCTTTAGTCTTAGTTTGTCTACACACCCACGTGGATCCTGCATTCAGCTACAGTGAGCATCTTGCTGCACAAGTGCATCCTGCAGTGTCCTGACATGGCACCTTTGCATACGTACTCCTCTCTTCTTGCAAAACCTCTCCTTCATCAACACCATGTTCTCACTAACTCTAATTTACCCATTAGGCCTCAGTGAAAATTCTGTTCCCTCTGGGAAGGTTTCTCTGCTCCTCTTTTCTGAACTAGAGCTCTCTGGTGTTTGGAAAGTAACTGTGCAAACCTCTTACAAGTAATTATTATGTAATATTAAATGTGTTTACTAAACTGTTTCCATCATTAAAATTAAACTCTAAAGTAGATGTTTTTGTCTTTCCATACACAGCACTTAGCTTTAGATATTAAGTGAAAGCTATAAAATGAATAAATGATATATATGGTATCTGAAGGATAGTTACATGATTTAATGAAAAAAGTTCACTCTCTAAAAGCCTTCAATGAATGAGAGGGTCTATATTGAATACTCGTTGTATTTTCTTATTGCTATATGACTAAAACTCAAGTACTTAATGAGTCTCCAACTTGAAAGAATGTAATAGAAGAGTTCAAGGTTATATGCAAGAGCATCACAGTAAGTCGTGTGGTATTGAAAATAATCACAGTTTCCACCTGACAATTCTTCATCCTCTGGCAAACATCTCTAATTAATCAGGGTAGTTCTACTGAGAGTAGATGTAGCCTTAGAAGCTTTGGTAGTACTTTTTTTTTTTTTTCAGGCACAGAGAAACATAGAACACACAGGAAATGAAATCTATTTTCTATCTCTGAGTTAGTGCATGAGGTTAGATAAGAGCAATGTCCTAGGTAAATGAAATAAAGTTCTAATAAGTTTGATGAGACAAGTGAGAATAACACGGTACAGAATGTTCACAGTATGATGTGGGCTTTGGGGAAAGTGCCGTATGTCACAAGGTAGTTGCCAAACGGAAGAAGCATAGCAAAAGAATGGGAGAGAGATACAGGACAAATTAGAGGTATTTCTACATCTTGTTGTTCAATTGTTTCTCTTAAAGACAGTGAAAATTGCTCAATAGCAGACATCAATATCTATGTATGTTAGTGCAACTCTTAACACAACTAGTAGGGCCAGATGAATAGGAACAGATTGAGTTTAAATGGTCTGAAATCTAGTATTCAGAAATATAGGCAGTATGTTATCCAATCAAGGACATGCAGGACTCTAACATATCTAGTGTAAGATACCACTGTTTTGTAATAAAGGCTGGAAAACTCTTGAAGGTAACCATCTTGGTATAACATGCTTTAGAATCATTTGTCATAATTGATATCTAATAAGTGCCTATTATAGAGCTCCAGTAGTGTAGAACAACAAAGTTACAGTTTCTTAATCTTCCTTAAACTTGTTCTGATCACTTATGAATATTGATCACTGAGACCTCACAAAGGAATATGTTGGGGAATAAGATTCAGGGATCTGAAAATAATTGGACAAGCTGAGGTATAATGTACAAGAGTGAGCTTTGAAATAATAAGTAAAGATGACAAATTACTTTGTAAATAGCATATATTTCAACAATAGAGAAATAGCTTTAAAAATGGGAGAATATGCTTGCCAATGACTTCATTGGTATTATAAGGCAAAAGAAGCAGGAAAAAAAACGACATTTTTAAGAGTCATAGATACATGTAAGCTATTATTTGACATGGGAATGGATTGACAAGTCTGGAACATCTTTTGAGCCAGATTACAAGAAGCAGCTCAAAGACTTATGGATCATGGCAAAAAGATCCTGTCCAACACAGAGGGATCTATTGGCTAACAATGCAAATATGGCAAAATTTAAGCATCAAAGAGAATAATGTAACTTGATTAAATCTTATCTCAAATATAAAAATCTGTAAATTCATGAAGATATGTGAAAGGAAGAAACAGAGAAAAAAGAGAGAAAGAGAAATATCAGAGTTCTTTTAATTAATTGGTTGTATTGTCATAGGCTTCAAATCCTTTCTCTAAAAGTTTAAAAATTAGATGCTTTTCTTATGGGTTTCTCTTTCAGGTTATACAATTTACCTTATTATATAAAAATGATATTTTTACAAACTTAGAATAAATAATTAATTCAGAAAATATTTTGTTTGTAAGCTCCAATGTAATCTTGGAGTCTGGCAATTCTTAGAGTCAAGAATGATCATGTGTAATGTTCATGAAAGAAAGAACAGTAGAAAGATGAGACCATCCCAAAGCAAACCCACTGGCAAACCTTACCTTCACCAGAAAGGAGATAGTCAAATATTTTGCATCCCTTGATGTGATAAATATAAAGCATTTTGCAATGTCTATGAAGTATTCTTGGCAAAAGGCTGAATCTGAATCTAAAGTAATTATCAGTCTCTAGAATTTATTTTTTTTAGTTTACAGGAAATAAAGAGAAATATCTTAAATATAGAAAATGCTTCAGATTGACTACTCTTTTTTAAAGAAGCAATAGCATAATGGTATAAAACAAAACAAAAAGGAGATGTACTACTCCAGCATTAAAGAGGCTCATATTCATCACACCCATATGGTATAGATGACCTGGCTTGGATCCTAATATATGCAACCCACCAATAAGAAAATAACTGAGGCATTACAATTATGGGCTACATATGAAATGGGAGCATTAATGTGAATTTTATTGGATATGATAATGACCCCTTGGTTAATGTAAGAAAATTACCATTGGTTTTAGGGATACATATTTAAGTCTTTAGGTTGAAATAACATGATGTCTAGGATTTGTTCTGAAATGTTTTAAAAGGAAAAAAAAATAATAGAGACAGATAAAGCAAGTGTGAAAAAAACCTAGATAAACTGTTGTGTCTGGGTAATGTGTTTGTGGATTTGTCATAGAGTTGTCCTGTTTTGTGAATGTTTCAGAATTTTTAGAATATATCTTACTAAATGAAAAGGAAAAAGCTAATTGTTTAATAAAATCTTAGAATGAGGAAAGAAATAAAGTTTCTATGGAAACACAAAGCTCTAATTAGAAGTACAAAAAAAAAAAAAAAAGGTGGCTCATTTGTTTTAAAAACTAAAACAAGTGCACAACCACACAGCACATCAAGACATTTTGTATGAACTTTACTCAAATTACAATGCAACTGCTAACCTTAGTAAATAGAATTTTAAAATGAAAATGTGCCCTGAGACAATTTATATTTATTGTATGTCTGTGGTTAAAACCGAGGAAACCAAATTCTACTATAATGCTATAATAGCATTTCCTTACTTACTGAGTCTAGCATAAGGGAGATTGTTAAATTTCTGTTTCTCTGCATTTTTCTTTCGTAATAAAGCATTTAAATTTATTTGTTAGCAAAACCTGTACTATGGTTAGGAAAGCTCTGGAGGATTTGGGCTTTAATGTCAGCAAATGAAATCATGGCTGGTGAAGTTGATCTGTGTCGCCCTTGGCTCCAGGCAAAAAGTCCCAGACACCGGTCTGGTTTGATGTCCATTGACAATTTGAGCTCCTGTCCCTCAGGCTGGGACAGGGCTTATGCCTGGGGTTGGGGGGTGGGGGTGGGGAGGGGGAGGCAAACCAAGCGGTTAAGCCCCAGGGGATGTGCAGAGCCCTAGTGGCGAGCGGTGGAAGTTGCTGGCCTCCGCATCCAAAGCAGGGTCCCAAACCAGGGTTACCATGGCTACCAGAATTAGCCAAAGCAGTGTGGTCCCAGGGGGCTTTGTGTTCTGCTCCTGTGTTCACCTGCCAGGAAGGCCTGCATCTAGGGAGAAGGCAGCAGGGCTGTGCTTCAGGAACGTGCGCCTAGGCGCCTTCAGCAGTAGGACCAAGGGCAGCCAGGGGGCCCAGCTGGCATCTCTGTAGGCCTCCGTTAAGCTCCTTGCTGCTTCCTGCTCTGAGCTCTCGTCTAGCCAGAGTAAGAGGGCCCCACTCTCTCAAAGGACCTTCTCCAGGCAAATCCTTTAATCCCCAAAATAGGCCCCTCGCCAGACACCAGCACCAGTGGGCCCCAAGGCAGCCCATGTTCCTCAAATTAGGCTTTTTTAAAGGGCAGAATATTGCTGGAGGTGGGTCTAGTTACAGTTACAGACCCCATAGGGAACAGCCGCCGGTCTTGCGTCTGTCCCAGAACAATAGTTGGGTCACAGTCATTTTGATCCCAGTAGGACAAGAATGGAATGAAAAGGTTCAGTATAAATACTCTTGAGTATTTTTTAAAAACAATAGAAAAATAAAATTCACTTCTCTATAAGTAAAGAATCCCCCATTTCAAGTCCCACCACAAAAATTCTTTCCTTCTCCTCTCTCACTCTCCAAGCTCAGATTTCTAGCATATAAACCAAAAATTCTTTACCTAATATTTCAAAATATAAAAATTCACAAAAAACAACCCTCCCCACAGAATCCACGAAAGCACTTTTCCTATGGGAGAGGACTGAACATAGCAACATATCCCATTAATCATCTTAATTATTCTGTGGTACTTTCAATTCTCTAATTCCTCATTTTTCTATGCCTATTTATTATCCCTAGAATTGCAAAATAAAAATTTATTCTCTTTCTAAAGATGAAAAGTTCCCAGATATACAAATTTAAGGTCACCGACTTTCTTCGGTCTAATTATCCCCCTTTTACAAATTAATCCACAATATTTTAAAAATCTATGCATTCCCTTACTACTGGAAAGAGAAAAAGAAAATCAAATCCACCAATTCTCAAAATTCACTTTGCAGTCTATAGGGTCTTGATTTAATATTTGAGCAGTCATCTTAAATGTTAACAGCCATCTAATGAGATAAGTTTCACCTTCCTATACTTCCTCTTATCCAAACTACCCCAGCCCCATTACTGACCTACCTATAGTACCATAACTCCAATAAGCCAATCCCAGAATCCCTAAGCCAATCATTGGCTCTGGAAAGCCCCATGGTACCATTAGGTGCCATTGACCTAAGCCAATCCCATGCTATTCCCCACCTGCCTAGCTCTGATACAAGCCCCCTGAGCTTATCCCATAGCACCACAACTCCAAACCCCTAACCCAACAAAAGTTGAACATCCGAATATCTCAGGCACCTCTCTTCTCTCTGTAGAGGGATGTCTTTATTTATCTTTGGTAGATAAACCTTTGTATGGATCTCCACCTGGTCTCCACTCTTCCTTTCTTGCTCACCCATCTCTTACTTTCTCGCTTTCCTTTCATTTTGGTGCCAAATCCCAGGATTGGGTTCCCCAGTGTGCCAGCTCCCCTCTTTGAGGGTCATTGAGCATGCCTGGGCCCTGATCCAGATTCCATCATGGGACCAGGCCCTCCATTCTGCTGAATACCCTCTCCCAAAAGTAAATTGTATGGTACTTTAATAATTACCAGTGGGTCATATTTTCTAGGACTCTGTTTTTTTTTTTTTCTTAAATTTCATACTTTTTGAGCTCATGATTTTGGTCCTATGCACCTAGATTAATGTTTTTCTGATCAATCCTATTTTTTTTATTCAACTTTGGAGTTTTTAAACACCTGTAATATTGCAATGAAGATTCACCTATGAAAAGCTACAAGGCCCCTATTTTTTTATGCGTGCACATGTGTTGTGTTGTCTTTTCATATGTGTGTGTGTCTATGTTATGTACATTAGCAGATTGAAAATGATCGCTCATAAATTTAAAAAATGAATCCAAATAACTTTTATTCACATGATTTATGAAAGTTCAATTTAAATTGTGTAAACAGATGAAAGTAAAGTTGTCTTTAAAATTAAAATTTAACTCACAAGTATCTCTATGTGGTCAAAGAACTAATAAAATGCTAATATCTATAAAATGTCTACTATCCATTGTTTCTAGAACTTTTCTTCAACATGGAAAGAATGACTAATACTGTTCAATATACTTGTCTGATATTTTGGTAAAAATAAGTAAAATATATTTGACATAGGATTGCTCATAAATGTGTTTGTTATTCATCTGATTAACTTACAGGGTTAAAATGCTAACTGTTAAATATAACATCAAGTACTCTTAACTCCTTGAATTTCATTGGGTAACATGATTGATGTTTCCATAAATTGGTAAATGAAAAAAAAAACAACAGGATTTAAAGTTGCTTTGTCATCACTGAAAAAGGTTACCAAAAATTTAAAGTCTCAACAAGTATAATTCTATATACTTGAACATTGTGTTTTCATGAAATGGTAAACAGATTTGATTCTATATACAAAGATTTATAGAAGATTTCTATACACAAAGACCCCAAAATTTCAACTGTTCCAATTAAGAGTACTATAAATAACATAAAGTATCCCTTTTATTAGAATGAAATAATTTAACTAAATTCAGAAAGTTACAAGAATTTTTTCAGAATGTGAACAGAAAAGAGGGTTAACAGATGGGAAAGAGAAATTAGAAGGTTCTAGGTATGGAAACCTTATTTCATAGAAGGAGAAGAAAGTGTTCCTGGATAAGAAAGTCTTTATGTGATGAAGTAAATAAAAGGGTTTAAGCAAGTGATAAAAAAAAGTTCTGTGTAAATTGGTTATATATGCATGTGAAACAATCAGTCAAAGCTATTCAAGGGTTCCCGCCCCCTAAGGTTAAATGTTAATGTACTGATATAAGCCAAAGTTTAATCTATATTTTAAAAGGACAAAGATTTCTTAAAACATTAATTTACACATAACATTGTATTTATTTAAGTTTTTTTTTAATAAGCAAGTAATCTTGAAGGAATTAAGGACTATGAAACTGTGGTTAAACAACAACTGTTATTTTGAAATATTGTAATATGTTATTTATTTAAGAGCTAAATTTGATTCATATAAACACATCGATGTAATTATGGTGATATTACTCTTCTTTGTATATTATATGTGTTCATATCTTCCAGGTATTCAAGTCTTTAAGGTAGAAGCTTTAAAAGAGTATTATATCAAGCTGGTGTTCTGTAAACTACAGTTGCATGGTAATTTTGGACTTATAAGGCTAACATAGTGGAGATTTAAATTTATAATTTAATGTTCTCCAACTGGACCTGTTATCAATAAGGTATATAATGTTTTACGTTACTTTTTACACTGTGGCACAATTTAAATGTATTTTTAAGTTAATAAGAGCCTAATCTATGTAAAGGTTAATATTGTAAAACCCAAAGGCATTTTGTTACTTTTCCACAAAAAGGTTAAAAGCTCTCAGCCTTTCTTTAATTTGGTCTTAAATATAATATCATATTGTGTTAGCTAATATTCATGTGAAATCAAGCAACAATATTTGTAAACTTTATAAAATGGCATTTAAGAAGCAAAGATCAGCTTCAGAACTAAAACACTTAATTAAGAATTATAAAGATTTGTAAGGAGCTCTACCTTTCCTGAGATAAGGCTCTGCCTCCCATCTTACTACGTGTCAGAATGACTCCAAAGTAGGCCGACTTCAATTTATTTAAAGTTGTGTTCAAAGGATTGATTTTTGTTATTAAGATTACTAGGATCTCAAACAGGGTTTTTTTTTTTATAATATAAAACTCAGCCAAAATTCAAGATAGTTATTATACAAACTAAATATGTTTTTACTCATTAATTTTATTTTGTATTTTTCTTATGAACTAGCTAAATGTTGTCTGTTAATGTTTTACAGAGGTATTGCTACAAGAACACACAACCTGGGTTAAATTCAGATAATAAGCCACCACCTATAGGACAGATAGAATAGTACAGACCCCAACTGATAAAAAGGGTAAATGACTGTAAGATTTATTAAAATTAAAGCCCAGTACTTTTAATTTAAGATTGGTGAGACTGATTTGCTAGATGTTTAAAATCAAGAACTTTAATAAAAATAAAACTTAAAAGGGCCAAGAAAACTAATATTTGGCTCTTGCCCACTGAGTCAGTCTGAATCCAGGGAACAGGGAACTCCTCTAAAGAGCTTTGCAACTCTGGACCACATAATCTCCTGATCTGGGAGATTAATGAGGCCACTGGAGAACAGAAAGCCAATCAGTAAACTTTTATAAAGAGGGGAGTCATTGGAGAAGGGAGACAATCCTGATGCTTCCAAAGGAAGCCACATGGTCAGCAAGACCTGGACCCATCCTAGCACAAATGGCACTAGCAGAGCTAAAAATCTGCTCTCCAGTTCCACAAGAGTGACTTGTAAATGGGACCTCAGCTGACTCTTAACAGCAGATAGAAACAAAAGTCAGTTTGACCTGCTTCATCTTAAACACCTAGAAAAAACAGTTAAAAACCAAAACACAGTCATTCCTGGGCATTTATAATAATAATAATAATAATAATAATAATAATAATAATAATAATAATCATAATCATAATAAAAATGTAACTTCGGATATACATTTGTGTTCACCCCCCCCAAAAAAAATAAGTAAGACTGGAGGCTTCAAAAGAGAGATTCTTAGGAAGTAATGCCTAATAACTATTAAGTGAAACTGCCAAGTCAGAAGTTTTTAGTGAGTTTAAGGCCTACAGATCTTCCTAATCTCCTACACAGGTAGGATTAATATTTGCTAACATGATTATCTAGCCCTAAGTGACAGAGATAAAGGGGTTCTCTACTAGACAAAGATGTCATACCAGTAGAAAGGTTTTCCAAGATCAGATGACATTAAGTAGCTTAACTACATCTTATGGAGAAGGACATCTGTCACATTAAAAGTTGTGTTTACATTCCTGATAACTCTGGAGATGTTAAAGATTTACATCCCCAAATAAAGGCCTTGTCCACTCTGGCCTTATTATGAGGACAACTTCTCTGCCCTCACAACTCTTGGTGAGAGATTATTGACTTCTATCATCTTCATGGTATACATTGACATGTCCCAGATGCTTCAACATTTATTCAGTACTCTTCTTCCCCCCCCCCTCTCTCACAGAAGCGTCTATCTCCAGATGACTTTACAACCTGCACTACCCTGACCAGACTTTAATTCAACCTAACTACTAAAAGGGAACTCCAAACTTCTTGTCCCACCTCACTTCACCCCCTCTCAGCTCCAAAGCAGCCAGAGAGGTCATCACCCATTTTCCTTATAGCAGTAAGGTGTTCCTATATTTAGAGGGGAGAATGAAGCCAGTATTAGACAGGCAGTCAGTATAGATTGGTAAATCGAGTCAGGTCAGATCAAGGAGGTCAATTTTGATTGAGTCTGGCAAGTTGTAGACTGTCACCTGAGGGATTGAAATGTTAATTCCTTCAATTTCCTTCCTCCACCCTTATCAAGAACCTGCCCCTGCTCCAACCTGTTGCTAAGGTAACCTGTCTCAGGAATTGCCCCTCCCTACAGGGAGCTATAAGGTTGTTAATTAATGTGCCCTGGGTTGCTCTATCCTGCCGTTCCCTCTTCAGCCTACTGGTTTCCCACCTTTTGACTATTCCACCACCATTTCCTAGGCCTAGCCACAGGAACAGCAGGAATAACCACATCCATTACCTATTTTCAACAGCTCTCCAATCAGCTGATAGAGGATACCAACAGGTAGCTGAGTCTATACTAACCCTCCAGAATCAACTGAACTTCTTAGCCTCTGTAGTCCTACAAAACCACTGTGGACTGGACCTATTAACAGCAGAGGAATCACAGCTAACATTGGCATGGGTATTGCTGGCATAGTCACCTCTATGTACTATTATGCGAGTTAGCAATCCAATTTCTAGGGGACTTACAGCAACTTACTCAAACAATACTAACCATACAATCCCAGCTTGGTTCTTCAGCTGCTGTGGTTCTGTGGAAGAATCAAAGGGACCTTGATCATTTTACAGCCAAAAAAGGTGGACTTTGTCTATACCTACAGGAAGAATGCTGTTTTATGTCAATCAATCTGGTATAGTCAAAGACAAGATAAAACAACTCCAAGGAGACCTTGAATATCAGAAACAACTACTCTCCTCTGTTGGAGGATGGCAGCTAAGTAACCCCTTTCTTCAGTGGGTACTTTATTTCCTGACCCTGCTCCTTATCATAGGCCTTCTGTAATGCTTGCCCCCTGCATCATTAGATTTGTTCAAGACCAGATTTAAAAAATCTCTAACCAAACTTTGAACCAGCTTCTGTTACAGGACTACCAACCCCTCACCAAAATTAGGCCTTCTGGAGTCAGCATTGCCAACACCTCCTGACCATCACCACTACCTCAGTGACATCCTACACCCCTAACAAGGGTCCAGACGCTGCTAATTCCCAGCAGAAGAAGCTACAGAAGATTGATCTATTCTCCTGTTCCTTAAAGGGGCCCAATAAAAAACAAAAGAAGGGAGAAATATAAGGTCTTGATTTAACATCTGAGCAGCCATCTTAAATGTTAACCGCCATCTAATGAGATAAGTTTCACCTTCCTATACTTCCTCTTACCTAAATTCCCCCAACCCCCATTAGTGATTGACCTACCCCATAGTACCATAACCCTCTTAAGCCAATCCCAGAAGGACACAACCCCTTGACTCTGGAAAGCCCCAAGATGCCATCAACCTAAACCAACACCATGCTATTCCCCACCTGCCTAGTTCTGATGCAAGCACCTCTGAGCCTATCCCATAGCACCACAACTACAACTCCAAACCCCTACCCAACAAAAGCTGAATACCTGAATATCTCAGGTACCTCTCTCCACTCTCTAGAGTGATGACCTTTATTTGTCAGCTTTGATGAATAAACCTTTGGGTGGATCTCTGCCTGGTCTTGGTCCTTCATTTCTTGCTCATTTATCTCTTGCTTTCTCACTTTCCTTTCTGAGTTCTCATAAAGGTCATCATTTGTCACAACACATGACTAAACCCATCAGAGTCACTCCAAGTGAATTTTGGCTGACAAAGACACAGACACAGAAAGTACCTTTTGGGGTTCAGTGACTACTCCTCAGCCACAGCTCCCACTAGGGGGGCAAGGCAGGCAAGAAAGAGAAAGAACATACATTAAACCTGGGCTTTATTGGGAGAAGCCATTCAAATGAGGCAAGGGGTCACGTTTCAGGGGATTGAGTCTAGCTTCCTGATATCTTGCTGTCAGCAGATTGACTGACATCGTGGAAAGTCACGCCCATCTCATGTGCTGTGTGGGGATTATAGGCAGAATGAGCGAACACATACGTTGGCAACACATACATTGCCAGCCCAGAGAGACAATGTCAGTCCAGTACACTGATGTGCTCAGTGCTCATAGTTCACACACACACACACACACACACACACACACACAGCCCATGGCTGGCTTGCCACATATCCAGCATTTGGCTTGTAAGAAATGCTGAGCCAAATAATCCTGCAGTATTCTGGAGAGGTCCTGTAGTATAATGTATCTTTCTGTCTATTCACAATCAAAACTAAATTGCAGGATTAGCTTACCTAGCAACAAGCAGTGGAGTGCAATTTTTCAGAGAAATCAGGAAGACATGATCTGTGCAATTGAATGTCAGTCACTTCCACAATTCTTTCATAATCTTTTAGGATGAGCATGGAGGTTTTGCACTAAGTAAAATTGCAAAATCAGTGAAATTTGTCACTTAGCATCCACTAATATCCTTGTTTCCCCATTCCATCATTTTTTTTTTCTTTTTCAGTGCTGAGGATTGAACCCAGCACCTTCTTGCACATGTGAGGCAAATGCTCTACCACTTAGCTAAACCCTTAATCCCCTTTCTCTGTCTTGGCATTGCCTTCTTCCCTTTAGCCAAATATTTGCTTTCCCACCTTATACACTCATTAGCAATGATAAAGTGTTAAACATATTTACTATAAGGTGGCAGTGATTTCATAGACAAAACTTCCTTTGGACCTTCCTAAATATCACTTTAAAAACTTTAATGCTCAAACGATGAGGGATAACAATTTATCACAGGAATTTCATTAACTTGCACATATTATAAACAGAAGAAGGGGAAACAAAGAAAAACCCCGCTTAATATGCTAGTAGTTAGCACTGACTAAACCTAGACTATGTGCCAGTTCTTTGCATTAGCAATGCATTTAATACTCACAAACATTTTATGACACTAATGCTGTCTGAATTGTAGGAAATTAAATCATAGAGAAGAACAACTTTCACAGGTGAGAGAGCAAGTCAGTGTCAAAGCAATGTCAGTACCCTGTATTTTAGTGAGCTTTTTGACCACTGTGATAAAAAAAATCTAGTAAGAATGATTTTATATCAGTGAAAGTTTATTTGGCACTCAAGGTTTCAAAAGTCTCAGTCCATAGATGGCTGGCTCCATTGGTCTTGGCCAAAGATAAGACAGAATATCATGGAAAAAGAGTGTCTAGGAGGAAGACAGCTCAGAGCATGGCATCAGAAAGCAAAGAGAGCTCTGCTCATCGAGGACAAAACACATACCTCAAAAGTTCACCCAGAGGGACCTACCTCCAGCCATAACCTACCTGCCTACAGTTACCATCCAGCTAATCCATCAGTGAATTAATGTACTGATTAGGTTAAGGTTTTCACAGCCCAATCATTTCATCTCTGAACTTTCTTGTATTGTCTCTAACATGAGCTTTTGGGGGACACGTCATATCAAAACCATAACACTCAGTCAATCTCACTCTAAACTAGGGATTAATATGAAGCAGCCAATGTGTTAGGAAGTAGATTATTGATTAAACCCTTCTGCTTGTGTGACTTGTTATTGTTTGTATGATCATTTATTTATTTAATAATTTGGCTGAATTAATATTGTTTGAAGTGTATTGTGTCTGCATGTGCAGCATTTGATGTCCCTGCTTAGAACTGTGCTCCCTATTTGTGTCTTTCAGCCTTGCTTCCTATAGTTTGTCCCTGGTTTAATATATGGCACTTATTGGTTACAGGTTAAGCCCAGTTAAATTTCCCCTCATTACCTTTGGATGTTTGTGGTCCAGAGATTTCCTCACAATTCAGGAAGTTTAAAATTTTTGTCTCACTTTTTTTTTAACATAGGCACCAATAATGCAATGGCCTCCTGTCCAGTCACTCTTGAAAGGGCTTAACTTTGGCAATGCAGAGTTTTACAGACTACCAGGGAAGAGGGTGATCATTCTTAAGTATGGCTTTCTAGATGTTGCCCTTTGGTCAGTGTATTATATTGTTCACCTAATATTTACTTGGATGTTGTGTTTCAGCCTCTTGATCCCATAGGCTTCCCCCTGTCACTGACCTTCAGGTTGCTTAGGGAATGATTTCAAGTCTGCCCACCTCCCATCTGAATACTCCTAGGTGGATGCGGCCTAGAGAAAACAGTCCAATGTATACACACACCCTTTCAGAACCCCAGGCTTGACTATGATTCCCAGAGGACTCTTTTTGAAGGAGTTTTTCCCTCTGTTAAAACTTTTGGCAGGCCTTTCATTTTTACTTGTAGTAGAATCATGGAACTAACGGCTACTTCTTTAATGTTTGCCAACGAAATCTGTTGTCTTCAACAATGCCTTTCAGCACGTACTTCTTCATGTTTTTTCCCAAATAAAGCCAGACCCTTTGTTGAGAGCTGTCACTCAAAGCTGGAGATGGCAACTCAGTCATCTTCTGGAGGGACAGCCCTGCTTTACCAGTGCCAGAGAGTAAAGCACCCTCTGATCTCCTCAGTTGGCCCTTCATGGTATGAATTTCCCACACTGTGAGTAAGTTGGGCCTTAGAATCTTGGACCTGTCATGTCTGGGCAGAGCATTTTTCCTGTAAGTGAAAAGCCAGATTGGGCAAGAGAACATGATCCTTCTGACCATGCCCACCTGAAATAAGACTTTGGGGGGCAATTTAGTTCCTATATGCCTCTTGTCATATTTGAAATGAAGTGAGGAGGAAAGAAAATAAGGAAGAGAGGAGGGAATAAGAGATAAAAGGAGGGAAATAGTAAATGAGGGAGAGAAATTGGGGAAAACAGCAAGGTATTGACATCTCTTTAGAAGCCACTATTAGTGGCAGGGAGACATCTGCTAGTTGATATTTATCAGTGGTTACCATCCCAATCTATATGAGAAGACTGTGAAAGACAGACTTTTCTCATCTGCTCTCTATTTTCCTTAAAAGGAAAAAAAGGAGAGTGACCAGATGAGCTAGTAGAGATTTAATGTAACAATAAAGGCCTTGGATTGAAAACTCTCTCTCAAATAGAGAGTAATAGGGAAGAGAAAAAAGTAATTGTTTCCATTTTTACTGCTAGTTTAGAATGCAAATAAAATCATTGATGAACCAAATATAGAAATGAAAAATGACAAGATTATCCATAAAATATGATTGACCCCCACAACATCCAGCAATTATCCCAGAAGCCAAACTACTATCTTTAATAATAAATTCATGAGGATTTACTACTAACTGTAGCAACCAGCTCACAAAGCCAAACAGGAATCCCTATAAATATAGTCCAAATGGGCAGGACTTGATGAATTACTGACAACCCTAATTTTTGTCTCCACTTTCAATTATGGATCAACTGAAGGAGAAAAATATATATATATGTATATATTAATATATATATAGGTAGTTTTTATCTATTTCATTATACATTTAATTATACATTAAATATATGATATATAATATGTTATACAATGAATAGGATTATTAAATATACTTGTATGTAATTAATATATTTTATATAATATATATTATAACATATAATGTAATGCATATTATAAATTTATATTATATATGATATTATATATTTCTATATGCATAAAATATATAATTTTTAATATATTCATAATCAATGTAGGATGCCCTGCCTGTAGCTATCCTGCTATAGCTTTCCCATGCCTACATACCAGAAACTTTTTTCTATCATAAAGCTTTCTCACTCCTGTCTGCCTGGAGTCTATGCCAATCTTAAGTGATGATGGCTGACTCACTTGCTATAGAGAGCTCTAAATAAATAGCATTTGCTTGTTCCCATGTCTGTGGGCTTCATTTATTTTCTGCATTAGGGAATCAAAGTATTTATACATGTTGAGTAATATTCACAAAATTTCATTATGGTTATCATTGCCATTCGTACTTCCTAAATTGTAGAACACATAAGTAGAAAATACCTTAAACTTTTTCTAGTGTTGGTTTCCTTTATGTTCTTTTTACAAATGAAAGCCTGTTGAATGTTGAAAAGTAAAATCTAGCCATACCTTCCTAGCATTCTAATTCAGGCCTGAGATGTCTATTCAAAAACTACTGATTTAGTCTAACTCATTTATTATTCATTTGAGAAAAGTGAAGCTTGGAGACAAGTAACTTGCCTGGAATCAAAGAGCCAATTTAGGTTTAGAGCCCTTCTTATCTTCTAATTCCTTATCGATGATAATGTCTGCTTCACCCCATATCAGACCCTTCTAATAAGGAAGAGCTGTGTTTCCTGCCAAGCAAACAGAGTTTCAGAGATTCACAAGCTCTCTGAAAATGATTCAGATCATTTGAAAAGAGAAAGGAAGGAACAAAAAGACAATATCCTGCTAAATAACATACACCACCCATTGTTTTTTTTTCCTTAATTTTCATTGTTGCATTATAATTATACATAACCACGGGGTTCCTGGTTACATATTCATACAAGCACATAATGCATAACTTCCCAGTGACTTTAACACTTTTGTACCTTAAGTCCCAGTTTATACTTCAACTGCAGGAAAGTGACCTCCACCCACTGCATTTTTATATAACATGAGAAGCTAATTCAAAATACTGTGGGGAACAGGGAATATAAATGAAAGAAAAAGAGAGAGAAAGAGATAAAAAGGGAAAGAGAATTTCATCAAAATAAAGAAAGATCAGTAGAATAGATGAAGTAGATTGAGGAGAAGGAAGAAGGGATGGGAAAAGCAAAAAACGCTGGAATGAATTTTACCAATCTTTCCTAAGTACACATATGCATATAGCACAATGAATCCCAACATCAAGTATATCCATCCACAACACTAATTTTAAAAATTATAAATAAATTACAGAAAGATCACTAGAGTATCCTGAGGGAAGCAAGGATAGAAAGAAAGGATGAGGAGTGAAGGGGGAAGTGCTAAGGGCTAAATTAGAGCAAATTTGTGATTATGTCAAAATGTATCCTAATGTTATACATCCCTTGATATGGACTAGAATTCCTTTTAACATTACAGTAGGTAAATATCACCGATTACTTTCTTTTTTATTTTCCATTAGGTGAGCTCTTGCCTCTTCTACAATTAAACAGAGGACAAGAAATGGAAAGGGGAAAAACAGAGTGAAAGGGTAGAGCAAGTGCTGTGGTGGCAGCATATCAAGAGGGAGCCTTGTCTGGGCTGTGGTGGCTATGCTGATGTATTGTTGTGCATGGTGCTTGAGTCCGAAGGAAAATGCTGAAGGACCCTGAACAGCAGTGCACATGAAGTGCTATTGATGGATTTGAGTATAAATTGGCTGAGGAAAAGTGGCTGCAATAGATAGCTCCTGCAGGGGCACTGAATGGATTTCTAATTGGATTACGGGGATATAAGCAGGCAATCCACATTATGCCGGTCATCATGTTCCTTATCACAGTCCGTATTCCCTGGAGGGAAGAAGGAATAAGATGGGAAAGCAAATAGAATGCAGGTCACTGTGAAATATTCTCTTGCCTGGATACGCTGCTCGCTCGCTCGCTCCCTCTGTGCCACTTTGTGCAGGTTTAAGACACAATTGCAATTTTGATGAGTGTTTTTTCATTAGACTATGGAGTTCATATTTTATGTTTATCCTTTAAATGATGTATCTTTTTAAAATGATGGGTTATGAATGGGAACCAGATGCATTTAAGCTATGCTAGGCTGGGTTTTCTAAGGCCCTTGCCCATTACTGTGGGATGCTTCCTAGTTAATAACCCTCACATACTAGTCTATAATTGAGCCTTTGAATGACTGTAAATCACATATATCTTTTCAGGGAGATTTATGGATTTTTTTCCATTTTCATTTTAATAAATCAGTGAGGTTTAATATTTTTATTCAGCTCCATTGATGGGGTATGTATGATTCTATTTCATAGGTCCTGTTTATTCCAGATTCGTTCTATCTCTAGTGTTAGGAAAACTAAGAGAATCTTATTGGGGTAAAATTAAAGAAACAAACAACAACCAAAAAAAAAAAAACCCACTTGTTTTGATATCTCATTACATTTCATAAGGAAATTCATATCAAAAGATAATAAGTCACCAGTCTAAAGCCACAGAAATAGTTTGTGGCACTGCACAAACCAGATTTTGTTAACCTCATGACATATATGATTAAAAGGTCTAGCTATGCCCCTAACGGAAAATGACATTTTAAATTAATTGGCAAAACATATGTTAGTGTGGCTAAAAGTTTCATGTTTATGTCAATTTCATATATGTATTGTGGAAATTGTTGTGACAATGTTAAAACAACAATTGTAAATCAAGCCCTATGAAAATAAAAGAAAAATTGGTTTTCTAACCAAGTAAGCATATATAATTTAGGTGGTTATAGCTGTTTTTAGACCAATTACAGAAGTCATTTGTAAGTCATTTGTATTCAGGAAAATAGCTGAATCTTTCACATGCAAATATGAGCCATAAATCTATTTATGTGTCTGCCTGTGGCATAGTCATCTTAAGTTATGAACATATAATATTCATAACTTGAAATATTTCCATAGATGTGTGTATGTGTGTACTCATTTGTCCCTTAAATTTTCTTAAAAATTGAATTTAAAAATGCCAATTTATTTCTGGCCAAAGATGTTTACCAAATTATGTGTTTGTTACTTGGTTGAGAATATTTATTGAGTATATATATATATGCACATCATATTAGTCATAGGACAATATATATTCAGAAAAAATAACCAGAATTATATTCTCCAGGAGGAGGATTTAGATGACATTAAATTAAGAAAGCTCTATTTTAAAAATTAGTGTTCATAAATGGGGCTGAATATTAGAATACCCTATGGAACTATAAGCAGAACTCAAAATTCTCAAGACTTCGCCTTCAAGGATCCTAAATCAAGTAGGTTTTAGGTAAAACCAAGGAATCTGTTTTTCTAAGTTTCCTAGGTGACTATCTTATAGTTAATCCACATATTGGTTTTCCAGAACGATTGCACACTTTGCTCTCCTCAAAGTCAAACACATAATAGCAAGAGATTACAATGAATACTGTTAAGCATATTTTATAGCATTGAATATCACAGCAAGGACTTTTGAATGACATTTTCTTAATTGCCCCTAAAAGCTCTGAGACAAGGATATTGTTATTTGAATTTTCGTCATAAGGGATTCAAGCTTCAAAGATGTTAAGGAGATGATCCAAGTTCTTCAACTCAGATTCTAAGTTCTCTGGTCTTTGTACTACATCATGCTGTCTTCTCATTGCTAACAAGTATCTTTGAAATCTCTTCTTGGCCTCTTTATTCAACTAATATTTATTGTCTACTAATGGATGAGCATTATAACTTAGTTACACAAGTTGACTTTTCTTTGAGAGACTTTTTTGCTGGGATAAAAATAAAAATTCATTATCATTTAAGTTTTTCATTTAATGAGTCTCCCAATGAAGAATTAGGCCTAAGCAAAAATGGCGGGTACCACCCGATGAAATTGTTAAGGATGCTTAGCATTATCTGATGATATTCATTCTCTTGTGCATTGACTTTGTCATTAGCAACTGGCATTAACAATTGCAACTGTAAGTCAATGTCAAGTTTTATATGAAAAACTAATAGCAAGGGAACATGAAACTACACTGGACTCAGAGTCAGAATTTCTATCTACTTAATTCCCTGATTCTGCAATTAACTGGATATCACTTAAACACTGTAAATGATATTTCATGTATAACATAAGGAAATTGGGTCAATGTTCCAATTCTTATAATCTGTAACTAGATCTTCTAGGAGACATTTTTATATGGGTGCATTTCTACCATTTCTTAACTACTCTTTTTTTCTCTTGCACAAACATACATGGATATATTCATACTGAAGAAATAGACTATTTGCTGCCTTTAGAACTTAGCTACTTCATTTTTAAAATATCTATCAAATTTTACAGATGGGATATTTATTCATTCTAGAAGCAACTGTATTTTAACATGAGAACACTTTATAGTGTGTGGGACTTTGAAAAAGGCAAATATTAAAGAGTCAGTAGTGAATGTAGATGGTTAGGAGGTGGTCAAGTTGAACTCTGGAGGAAGTTTTAGAAGGCTGCACTTCCAATGTTAGTTTCTAATCATGTCTTCTTCAGTCAAGGCTTTGATGACCATGTGCTTCATAAACATGAAACTTTGCAGGCAGCTGAGAGATATTTACGAAAGGGTAGCCCAGGGTACAGAATTTATTCAGAAAGACAAACTACTTGCATCACAGGTCATTGGCAATAACCCCTAAATGCACTGCCTAACAGTTGCTGTGCCTATTTTAATTCCAGAGACTAAGATTCTAGAGTTCACTGTGATACAAAATTAGATGCTTTATCTGGAGCAAGTCACTCCCTCTTTCTTAGCCTCAGTTTCCCCAACTGATTGACTATGTCTCATGAGCAATCACAGGGGCCATGTTACTTCCTGCAAGTCACTACATCCTCAGCCTCTGGCCCATAAAACTAAATTATGTTTTTGTTGACCTAATGAATGTGGATAGACATGCAGATCTCTAGGGCCTGATTAGCTCCAGCATTCTGCAGTTGTGTCCTTTCTGGAACACAGCCGCTTCCACCTAGGTCCTTGCTCCAGGCCACTCAATTTATGCCTTATACTCACAGCTCAGGCAAGGGCTTGCCTCTTGGGTTAGTCCTTCCCTTTCCCTTTTTAGTTATCATTACTATACCTGTGGCTATCACAAGCTTAAATAAATTCTAATTTCAACCCTCCTCTCAAGCCTGACCTTGTGGATTTTCATTCATCTTTGACATTTGCCTATTATCTGTATCTGCATTTCTATTTTCCTGATGTTTCTCTATATAGATCACTGCAGAATGAATTTGAATTTTCTGAAACATTCAATAATAAGTCTGGAGCCAAAGGAAAAAAATAGTTTCCATTTGTACTATGAAATTATTGAGAAACAAGATATTATTAATACCTACCTGGAAGTTTGTAAAACCACCTGAACACACAAACATGTAAAATTAAGAAGTAATTTATGTCCAATGTTTGAGGCTAGGGGAGGCAACCACACTTTGATAAAAGCATCATTTTCAGCATAGTGATAGTTGTCACCAATTGTCAGAATAACAACTTTCACTTCTGGTAAAATATTGTCAGTGATCTTGTCTGCTCTGTATTTCACTCATGAGACACTGCTTCAAATAAATTATTTTCCTTTCCCACCTGTAGGTAACATAGAAGGTGCTAGGTTATTTATTTGTTTGTTTATTTATTTATTTATTTTCCAGAAGCCTAACCTCATGGGATCATAACATTTTTCTTAAGACTTTTGCTTCTTCTCAATATATATATATATATATATATATATATATATATATATATATATATATATATTTTTTTTTTTTTTTTTTTTTTTTTTTTAAATGTCCCCACATTGTCCTTTGAGGAAGTGTGGTAACACAGACAATGTAATTGCTTTGGGGAACTGACAACTAATTATCCTAAAGCAAAAAGAAAGCTGGGCATTTAGATAATGAAATGTCAATCAGTGTAATAGAAGTGTCAGTTATTTAATTCTTGTCTATGTTTAAAAGGATTGTGCTTTATTTGAAGACATGGCCTTGTGTCTCTATGGTCAGAAACACGGTAGGTGCACACATACTGAGGCTTTCCTTACATACTTCAAGATTTTGCTCCAATAACATAGGCATTAGGACTGGTGTGTAGAATATTATGTGGGTCTGTGTATCTGTCCATCAACTTGCAGGATTCTGTCTAATATTGGCCTTCTTGATTTAATACTGCAAAACCTGCATCTGCAGTAGTGATTCTGCAGAGAGCCAGGATTTTTTGTTCAGAGGAAGCTGCAGTGCCCTTGACATTGAACAGTGTCAGAAATCTAACTTCAGACCATCAAGCAAGGATTTTGAAGTCATAAAAAGGAAAAAATTTGCATGAATATTTATGGAAACTGCAGCTCTCCCTGAGTGAAAATGATAAGGATGTACAGTTGATAATCAAGTTGGTTTGTTATTTGTATATAATAATTTAGAAATTGGGGAGGGGGATAGGGAGAAAGGGAATAGTTCATTTTGTTAAATAATCCAGACATTACATTAAATATCGTAGGAGTTGTTTTGTGTGTGTTGGTTTCTTCTATTTTCCCTCACGCTGGGATCAGATTTTAACTTCTTTCTAAGCCTATGCATGAACAGTTTTGATTTCAGAGCAAAAAAAAAAAAAAAAAAAAACTTCCTTTGTTAGAAGCAAATGACATTTCAAAAATTGTTTCAGTCTAGCCTGCTAAGGCTCTTTTTGTAACTCAGCTGATAAAGATCAATTAGCAGTTATTATGATAAAATGTGGTTATGAGAAAATTCATATGGATGTATATGAGTTTCCTGCTTAAAACAACAGACATTTCTTGCAGGCTCTAGAGAAGAATCCTTCCTTGCCTCTTCTACACTCTGGTGGCTCCAGAACTTCCTTGGCAGTGACTTTGAAACTCTAGTCTCTGGCTCCTTCTTCACAAAGCTCTTCCTCTGTGGCCTTTCTTCATCTATCTCTTGTCAGGATACATGTTGTTGGGTTAGGAACAGCTGGACAAACTACAATATCCTCTTCACAGTCTCCACTGAATGACACATACAAAACACATCTTCCCAAACAGAGATACATTAACAGGTTCTGAGGACTTGTTGGTGGGGGAGTAATTCAGTCTGCTTTAGGATATTACCACTTTTGCCTTTTATGAATAAAATCTTGTACCTCCAAGCCACATGTAGTCACATAGGTCAATAACTATAAAATTATATTTAATCCTTTGGTTCTCCTTAATATCACTTTAGCAGCACCTATAGGTTACTTTTATATAGAGTAATATTTTTAATTATTAGTACATCAAAGTCGAATGAATGGATAAAAAGTAAGATATAATTGTGATAGGAGAAAATAGCAAATGGGCACCAAAGATGAACTAGAAGAAGAATACACCAAACAATGAGCACTGGCAAGTGTTTGGGGTGACATAGGAGGTGTAACACAGGTTATTCACTACATGGTTAAATAAGGATATGTTTTAGCTTTTCAAATTTTTTCTGTATTCTGTATTTTCAAAATAATGTGTTCTGCTGAATGTGATAATGAATACCTGTAATCCCAGAGGATCTAGTGGCTAAAATAGAAGGATTGCAAATTGAGGCAAGCCTCAATAATTTAGCAAGGCCCTAAGCAACTTCATGAGACTTTGTCTTAAAATTAAAAAAAAAATTAAGAAGTGTTGTGGATGTAGCTAAGTAGTAAAGCACACCTGGTGCTGTATAATTATAATAATAATAATAATTATTATTATTATTAATAGTAATGTGTTCTAATTATACACACGCATATTTAAAGGAGAAATGTCAAAAGTGTATAGACAAAAGTTACACAGAAATATGGATTCTAGAGTGAGTTAAGACAAACACTAGGCCATCTACTCAGCTTCTCTTCTTTGTATAAAATCCCTGATAAAGGAAAACACCTAATTTACTTTTACTTGGAAACTTCTGGTGACTACAATTTTGATCCTTCACATTCTAATTCATTCTAGTGTTAAAAGTCGTTAATAGTCAGAAAGTCCATTTCAAAATTAACTATATACCATGCCTGTATGTTCCAGTTAGCTGTGGCATAGTGATACTCATATGAAAGCACAGGCTGTGCCCTGCCCAGCTCCAGAGGTTGCCTCATGCAGGGCACCCTCTACACTTAGATAGTCAAAGCCCTGTCTCCTCCTATGGTGTCATCTAGTTGAATAAATCTTTTCTTATTTTCCTTTTTATCTTCCTCTTCTTTTTTTCCCCTTTTTCCTACTGTTACTTGGCCTCTTCAGAGGGTTTAGGTCCAAATATTGCATATGGTCATTATCCCTGCCTTATATTTTTCCTAGCCAAAAATTTTTTAAAAAAATTACTCAGTGGATTTTATTTTGATTTTCCATGGTTTGCTTTTAGACTTAAAGAAAAAAAAAATGGCACTATTTGGAATGAATTTTATTGAGTCAGGGTTAGGGGATCCTTTAGTTATATATATTAAAAAAAAACATGAATTTGTGTAACCAAGTATTTAAAGCTGAATACGCTGGTGTTAAAGGAGGGAAATATGTCAAAGAACACCTAATTTATGTTATCCAGTGTAGCTTTTACACTCTGGTTGATTTAATTCTCACAAGAATCGATGTAATCGTAACAGCTCTTCCCTGAAATCCAGTGGAATAGTGGAATAGTTTTTTAGTCTGGATGTGCTCCTCTATCACTGGTTCTTGGGGTGTGTGTGTGTGTGTGTGTATGTGTATGTATGTATATTTTGTTTTCAGTTGGGTCTCACTGTGCTGCTCAGGCTGACCCTGAAGTCATAGGCTCACATCATCTTCCCTCCTTAGCCTACCTAGAGCTGGGACTACAGGTGTCCAACAGCACATCTAGCTACTGTTGGCTCTTGTACGTACTATTCCCTTCTGAAACACCTTGGTTCTCCCAATTCACTCTTCTGCTTACTCTCTTTTGTCTAGAAAATTCTTATTTGTAGTTTAGGTAACAGAATAGATTACTCACTTCTATGATCCTCCATAAGTGGAGTAAGTATCCTTTCTATTGGCTCCCAAGTAGTTTTCACACCCCATATTTTTCACATTTATTTGTAACTTGCTCGCCTATGTTTTGGTCAGTCTCTTGTATTGAACTCTAATCATCACAGATCCAGATGATGAAGAAGGCATAGGCTGGTGTGGAGAGTGTGATGAGGACCCAGACCATGAGCTACACTCCTGAATATAAAGCACAGCTCCACTACTGAAGTCACTGAGTGACTTCAGACAAGTTACCAAATGCTTGAGTTTACTCTCAAAATAAGAACAAAGCAGTCTTTGCTTTCTATAATTGTTTTGAGGGAGAACCCAAGAAAAGCATGTAGGAGGGTTAGTGGCACACAGTAAATGTTACTGGACTTTTTAAAACTTATTCATGGGTGTTCTCTCAAGATATCACATAGCAGATGCTAAGAACTATCTGCAGACCAAAAATTGGCTCAGTTTCACCATTTCAATGAAGACATCCCAGATGCTCCCTTAGAAGAACTTTCCTCTCAAACCATAGGATGTTTTACCCCTAGTTTTGAAAAGAACTTCTCATCTATTATAATCTACATATGGAGTGTTTTCTGCATGTATTTTTTCTCTAAGCCAAAGTTTCTGGGTGGCAGGTTCCCTATTTCCCAATATCCATCAGAGCACCCATCAGGGAAAACAACTGCTGGATGAATTAATGATTCAATAAGCCAATAAATGAATCAAAAAATAAAATCAAAGCAAACCCTTGTAGACAAGTTGAGAAGGGAGGGTGTTAAAGAAAAGAGATGAAACGTGGATATTAGACTAAGAAGTTAGGCTGGAAGATGCAGAAAGAGTATTCCTTGAACACCAAAACTTGGTAACACTGGGCAAGGTTTGGATTTCCTGCTGCTGTTTGATCTCTCAACTTTTGTCACACAGGGGATGTTTCATGCCACAGAGCACAGACCAAATTTTCCCTGCCTTTGCCCTGGGGAAGAAAAAAAACCCAGAAAATTCTTGACTTCCTGGAAATTTCTTCATGCCCAGGAAGCAGAAGGTTTTCTAACTGGTCCTTGGTGTAAGGCTGTGCTCAGTATGTCTGATAAAGGAGAAAGAGCTGTTCTACTATGAGACATTGTTGCATGGTAGGTATCCAGAGCCAATGATTTCTAGTTCAAGATACTGAACTAGATAGCAATGGGAAGAGATAGGAATGATTTTCACACCTATGCACTTTTTGGAAAGGTGACCATGTATCACATGCAAAATCCAAGTCCAGAGAGAATATAGAAAAAATAAGTTTATAACAACATCAACAAAAATGTTTTAAGTGAAGTGTAAATGACTATTTCTTGGAAAGTTTTCTTAAATATGTATTAAGAAAAAAATGTCCATCAAATTATCTTTTTTAAAAGGGTTCCTCTGATCAATAGGTTTGGGCAAAATTGCAGGCTATAGGATTCTCTTAGAGATTTACAAGGCACACACAATACTAAAGGTTCTGAAAGTCTGAAAGGAATAACACTGAGAGGTACAAACTTGTCCAAAATTACTCTTGTCCAACTTAACATCTTCAAAAGAATTTATGACTCTTGTTAATTACTATAAAAATAGCTTGATAGAACTGGGTTCCAGATCTCAATCTACACTTTCTTACTCATATTTACCATGTACAGCCAATCTATAACACAACTTAAAGTCTGAATTCCAGTACATAACAGGTATGACTCTTGCTATGTATATCTCTACATTTCCATGATTTTTCTGGCTTATACAACAATATATTTAAAGTGAAAGTCTAGTTTCCACATGCACACCCCTCACTTCCATGACTAATCCAACTTTATTTCTGAAAGCTTCACTTGATTTCCTCCCCAAGAGCATGTATATGGCCTTAGTGATCTCCCAGAAACACAAATGCTTGCTCTTGATCTTCATTCACCTTGCTTTTTCTGCAATATTATTTATAGCATTTTATTCTCATTTTTGCTCAGTCCTTCCTTATTTAATGTTCCTACTTAAGAAAGATATTTGCAATACAGTGATAATTGATCTAAATTGCAGAATAACTATGAGGGGTATTCTTTTGCTGAACTGATAATTGCAATGAGAAGTGCTTCTTGTAACTTTTCCTTTGTTTTGGATGAAAAATCTTGAGGCTAAGTCCCAGGGAATCTGGAATTCAAGGCTAATCCTAGCTACGAAGTAGTAGCATGATCTTGAACCCAAAATAACCACCAGTCCTCTATTTTATCACTTTGAAAGGAAGGAGGAGTAAGATACAAAATTTAAAGGTTCTTTTTTCTTTTTTCCTGACATCCTTAAATATTCCTGAATGCTCATGAAACAATACTGTACTCTATTTGAATGACTTTGATAAAATCTTGAACCATTTTGAGTTTGTCCCATCTCTATAAAATCATATTTTAAAAAATCTTAACATGGATAACATAATGTTTTACTTTACAGATCTTACCACCAGACTGCCTAACTTTGAATCTTAGCCCCATAAATTCATGGCTGTGTGATATTGTGAAAGATCGCTTAACTTCTCTCATCTTCATTCTTAACCCAGAAGGAAAAAAATAAAGTATTGCAGGATCTCCTTTTCCATAGTTTTAAAGATTAAATGAGTGAATATACAGAAAATATTTAGAAAAGTGGCTGATACATAATTCATGCTATGAAAGTGTGGCTATTATTACTAATGAATCTTGACATTGGTTGAAAATAAAGAATTTAAATGTCATATTTCCTATTTCATTTTCATTAAGTGGCATTGGTAATTTGTTCACTGCTTGTAAAGGTTTGATACATTGTACAGAAAACAAAATATCTGACAATGATAATTTTAATCATGTATTCATATACATCCACAGTATTTTTAAAAAATCAAATATTATCTCCATTTTCTTAAAATTGTGATTGGGGAAAAAACCCTTTACATTGGTGAAATCATACCATCAATATATGAGATTTTTCATTATGAAGCTTTTATATATATATATATATATATATATATATATATATATATATATATATATATATAAAGAACTACATCATGTTTGTCATTTATGTAGTTAGATTTACATCTGCTTTGTTTCATGTTATGTGATGTTTTACTCTATTTCTCCTCACTGCTTTCTTTTTCACTGGTGAATATTTTCTAATGTCATATTGAAATTTTTTCAATGATTTTATTTTTAATACTTTTGCTTTTTTTCCAGTTATTTCCCAGTGGTTGTTCTAGGGTCTACTTCAGATTTATATGCTAAGTTAATTCCAGTGAGATGTGGAAACACTGCCCCTATATATAGCTGTATTTCCTCTTCCCATTTTGTGTTATTATTGTTATACACTATATATATATATATATATATATATATATATATATATATATATATATATTCCAAAAGGCAATGTTATAAGTATTACTTAGTAAAAGCATCTTTCAGAAAAACTGAGAAGATAAAACAGCAAGTGTCTATTTGGACCATTTTTTTATATAACCCTCCTTATTTACCATTTCTGTCCCCCTTCATTTATTTCTATGGATCTGAATTATTGTCTGGTGTGATTTCCTTAATGCAACACAGATTTGTTCCTACTCAGCTCCGTTGTGCTATACATCATACCTTGATGGACTTCTTTAACCTGGTTTTGTTTAGTTGGTTGAACATATTTTTAATGGCTGCTCAAAGCCAAAGTCTGTTAAATAAAACATCTGAACATTCCTCAGAAGTCTAGTTTCAGTGTTCAGATATTTTTCATGTGTATGAATCACTTTCCTGTTTCTTTGCGTATCTTATATTTTTGTTGACAATTGGACTTTTTAAACAATGCAGTGATGCATGGTGAACACTCTGACTCACTCCTTAACCCCTTGGCAGCAGCTGCTGTTTGCTAAGTTTTTGTTTAGTGACAGGCTGGACTATTTCAGTGCAGTCTATTTCCTTCACAATGTGACACGTCTGTTTTTGCTCCATGAAGGATATAGCCTTGGGCTTGTGTGCAACCATCCTGATTGTCTCAGGGCTCTTTAACTGTCACTTTTCCTGGTCATAGGCAGCTGTTTGGCACCACTAATTGCCAACTGAAGGCTCTGTTGTTTTGACAGTTCCCTGGGTTGTAAATAACTGTAGTCTGTTTCAATTAATGTTGGCCCCTTTATGAGGGTGGATTTTAAGGTCACTGTTTGAGGTTGCTTTGATCCAGGGAGAGTTTGCCCAGGCGTCCCTTTTCCTGGTTCTCTCTGATAAACTAACTAAGTTTAGCTTATTGCTTTCCCAGTATTACTGGTTCTCTCTTAATTCTTACCAGCAAATCTCCATTATTTTTAAGATTCCTTTGGAGCTTGAATTTCCTTTTGAGTAGAGCTTTGGAGCTCTTTGTTCCAAAGGCTTGCTTATACTCCTATCAAAATCTCTGAGACATTAACCAGGAGCTAGGCATAGGCTTAATGGCCTGCTCCTGTTTTAATGACATTCCTGTTTTACTAGAGGATTGTCAGCAGAAGCCATTGTCTCTGGTCTTCTCAGACTCTCCTGGTAGGAAAACTGCTATGGGAATAAGAAAAGGCAAGGACCATCTGGGCCCCAGTATTCTCAGCATGCCTTAACTGAAGACAAACTTCCATCTTATGAGTGCTGGCTGAATGGAAGAAGGCAACCCATGACTTTTTTAAACCAAATCTCCTAGGAATTCAGTAACTACAGCACACTGCTGTGGGGTATGAGAAATGCTAGCAGCTTGTCTAGCCTGTGAAAATACCACATCCACCAGCAGGGAGCTAGGGATCCCTGAGTTCCTGGCTATGGCCACCTAGAATACAGTTTCTGTTGTGCTGAGATAGCAACAGGAATAAGAGTAGATAGAACATGGGTTTGATGCCACAGGCTTTCATGGTTCTTATCAAATTTTCATAGGTTTCCTTAAATATATTATACACACACACACACACACACATATATATATATATATATATATATATATATATATACTTAGAATAGTATGCACAGAATTTAATTATTTGGATTTTGGTTTTTGTTTTGTTTTTTTAATTTCCACTAGATGCACTTAGTTTTCTTTGGGGAGCAAGAACATGTGTCTCCTCATACTTCCATTTCAAAAGTAAGACCACCCTTCTCTCTATGCCAAGTATTTTAAATGTGTGCTTTGTGGGGCCATTTCCTGATCCAAAATTACACTGATCTAGTGCTCATTGGTTTTCCTTTTATAATTTCTCTTATGCTCACCACAATTGTTTTCCTGTAACAGACAGATTATACACAGTTCAAGTATATTCTCTAGCTATGTGAGTTCTTCATGTTTGGAAATGTGTTCAGTAGGATTACTAGATCTTCTTGTCCAATTTTTTCCTTTCCTCCCCTCTCTTCTATAACCCTTAATTGCTTAGA
Organism: Marmota flaviventris; assembly: GCF_047511675.1. Taxonomy (NCBI): domain Eukaryota; kingdom Metazoa; phylum Chordata; class Mammalia; order Rodentia; family Sciuridae; genus Marmota; species Marmota flaviventris. Next base: position 41,854,446 of record NC_092506.1, on the reverse strand, counting down.
GGTAAATGCTATCTTTTTAAAAAAAACTGTATTCTTTATATTAAGATAATTATAGAGTCACATGCAGTAACAACAAATCATAGAAAAACCCCATGTTCGCTTTATCTAGTTTCCTCCAATAACGTCTTACAAAACTTTAGTAAACTATACCAATCGGAATATTGAGATTGATAGAGTCAAGACACAGGATATTTGTGTCACTCAAGGATCTCTCAGTTTGGCTTTTGATACCACATCCACTTCCTATAGGCTTCAACCCTTCTTGTCTTCCATTTCAATAATTTTGTCATTTCAAGAATGTTATATAGCTGGGCATGGTCCTTCATGTCTCTAACCCAGGGGCTTGGGAGGCTGGAGCAAGTCCCTAAGCAACTTAGCAAGACCCTGACTCTAGATAAAATGTAATATATGGATGGGGTTGTGACTCAGTGGTAAATTGCCCCCAGGTTTAATCTCTGGTACCAAAAAAAAAAAAAAAAGAATTTTATACAAATGAAATGATATGAAATGATACAATAACACCACCTTTTACCTTCTCCACTTTTATTTTTCCTTAGAAGAATTAGCTGACGCTTTATCATTTAGGTTTCTCCAAATATCAATAGTTTATTCCTTTTAATTCTATGGTAACAATATATGACAGTTTGTTAAAACAATGACCCACAAAACAATAGTTGATTTGATTCTGTTTTTTGGCGTGTGTGTGTGTGTGTGTGTGTGTGTATAATGGCTATTATAAATATTCATGTTCAATTTTTTTTGTGTAAACCTGTTTTCATTTCTTTGGAATATATTCCCAGGAATACAATCGCTGGGTCCTATGGTAGTTGCATTTTTGGATTTTAAGAATGTACAAAGCTCTTGTCTAGTGTGGCTATGTAATTTTACATTGCCACCAGTGATCTGTGAGTGATCCAGTGTGACAGAATGAATTGTGACCCCTTCTATTCAAGTTCATGTGTTAAAGTCTGAACCCATACATGTGACTCTTTCAGAAGTAGGTAGGGCTATTAGGGAAGTAATTAAGTTAAAATGAGGTCATAAGAATGGGTCCCTAATTTCATAGGAATGGTGTCCTTACCAGAGATCACTTCTGTCCCCCTGCACACACTGAGGAAATGCTTTGTACAGACACAGTGAGAAAGCAGCTGTCTGCAAGCCAAAAGGAGATCACCAGAAGCCAAACCAAATATCACCTTCATATTGAAATTCCACCTTCCAGATAGGGAGAAATAATTTTCTCTTGTTTAACTGACCCATTCTGCAGTTGTTTTTTTTTTTTTTTTTTTTTTTTACAGCACCATTAACTGTAATATACTAGTTTCCCACAGTCCTCTCCAGATTTTTAGATCATCACTCTTTTTTATTTTAGCCACTTTAACACATTTGTAATGATATTCCATTTCTGCCATGATTCATGATGTTGCACTTCTTTGCATATGTATATTTATATTCTAGATATCTTCTTTGGTGAAATATCTCCTCATGATTTGTCCATTCTATGATTGAATGTCACTTAAATGATTGTGTTTTGAAAGCTCTCCACTTATTCCTATTACGTTAGATATGGTTTCCAAATACTGTCTCTAGCTTTGTAGCTTATATTTTTATCCTTTTAACAGGGTCTTTCAATAGGTAAGTTTTTAAATTTAATTAATTACAAATTACCAAATTATCTTTTTTAGGTCATACTTTTGGTGACAAATCTAAGGACTCTATGCATATCCATATATTTTCAAATAATTTATCTTGCTTTTTTTTGCAAAAGTTTGACAGTTTTATGTTTTACGTTTAGACCTATGATCCATTTTAATTTAATATTTTTAAAAGGTATAAGGTTTAGTTTGAGGTTCATTTTGTTGCCTATGGACCTATGTGATATAATAAAACTATCTCTGGTCTGTGTTCCTGGCTTAGGGGTATCTAGAGTTAACTTTCTGGCTCTTTACATGGTTTCCACTGATACCACATCAAGGATGGACCTATTACTTCTGGGAAATGATTAAAATTATTACCCTTTTACTAGGAATCCTCATTACTGCTGGGTTATTGTGCAAGTACAGGCTCCCGTGTAATCTTCAATACATCTGTTTCTTAGTACTTTGGTTAGAAAAAGCAAGCTTTTGTTGGGATTTCTATGCAGCCTTTGATGTTTCTGGGTTGCTTGCTTCTTCAATTCCAGGTCTGAGCTGTTTAAGACACAAAGACCCAGGGAACTTACCAATCTTGTTCCTTCAAGTGCTTCCTAGCCATTTTTCTTTCCCTTTTCTCTTTTCAAGTTCTTATGTTTGTCTTATATATAATATGCATGATTTTAGCGGTAGTTAGTAAAATGAATGAGATAAAGTACTTTTATTTCATCTTCTCAGAAATGGACATTTCTGAAAATACTATTTTAAATGAAATATGATGAACATTCCATTGACTGCTTAATATCAGAATAGAGACCCTTAGCTTATTGAAACTACTATTTTGGGAGTCTAGGTGGGAGGTAGAGCTCCAACTTTGACTTACAGAAGTTGAAAGCTTTTGTCTGAGCATATATTTCATCCATTCAGATGCCATAATAGAGATGGATTCTGGAGTAAATATTACACAGAATTTTAAAAACTTGAGAATTAATTCCACAGCTAATGGTATCATGCAGGGTCAAGAAATAGCTGTGGCAGCTTTGATACCTAGTATTCAATGGCATCTCTATTGGCACCCTGTATTGGAACTAGGCTCTTCCAATGCCAAATCTTTAATTGGTATTCTGGCCACCTACTAGATCTTGTACCATTTTATTGAGGTTCATCTTCCATCATTTTCTTATGCTTTGGGATCTACATCATCTTCTAATTAATTCCTCTTCTACTTCATTTAACCAAAGACAATCTCTGTGGCATACAATAAAAATCAAGATGTACACAACTGAGACTAAAATAAACTATTTACAATGATTGCAAATTGGAGTTATTTTCTTTCAAAGTCCTTTTTTAATTCCAAAATACTATTAATGCAAGAACAAAGATCTACAGAGTACAATTGTATTGCAAACCGAGGAATCTGTACTCTTCACATGAGTGGAAATAAGAAAAGATTAAACAAAAAGAGACAGTTCTAATGGGAGGGAAAAACAAAACTTCCAATTCTTGACAATTCCTTTAATTTAACCTTTGCTCTTTTCCAGTACAAATAATACATATTCTGCCCCAAGAAGTCTTTCTTTGTACCATCAGCTACTATTTCAAAACACGAAACAAGGTCCAAGAAATTACAGAAGAATAATTTTTTTCCTGCTCAAAATGTATATAATTGCAAAACACAAATGTTCAAGGAAATATTATGGTGATGTTTGCAAGCTTTTCACTGGCAGTAGTAATTCCTAAGCAATTCTAACATTTTAAATAGAAGGTAAAATTCCAGTATTCTGGCTGCACATCAAGACTGCTTATGCACTTGAAGCCCAACCCAAAAGTATGTAAAGTAAATAAGTAAATATTACTGGGAGCCCGAGGCACAACATGAGTTCAGAACATGAAACAGAATCCCACAGAACAGCCAGAAACCAAGTGGTTACTTTACAGACAAATTCCCTCAAGAAATTGTCTAGGACTGATTAAAGAGTTTCCCAAGTTCAAAGACAGGCAAAAAAGATGGGCTGTGCACCATAGATACAGACAGCTCATCAGACCCGTCACCATGTTGGTTTGAAAGCCCACAGATTCAACCTCATCTCTCACTTTAGCTGCGAGATTTATCTGGTAGGCAAATTTCTTTGGATTAAAGTTTCTTTACAACCAGAAGATTTTTCTTAAATGCTGTTTCAGAGAAGGCAATTTTAAACTTTCCCATGTGTCAGAAATTTTTTTTTAAATTCCTAATTTTTATAAAGTACATTTTAGCTCTTTGACATATCTTCACATCTATTATATCATTTCTACTTTAAAGTCATCTATAAAGTTGGCATAAAAAGAAGAAAATAATGTATTTCCTGAGTGCCTACTATGTACTATGTAACATATTTTATGTCATTTTATCCTCACTTCAAATTTTGACTTACTGTCTTTAATAGAATAAGATGGAGAGAGGTTAACAAGCTATTACACGTTAATCATATCTGAATCTAGACCTTAAATCATCTGGTTCTCAAGTCTATGAAACTTTTCTTAGCTTCTTTAATGGCACTTCCTGGACCACCTAATGCGAAGATAAAGTCATGTGCTAAGGAGTAAAGATTCGAAATCTGTGTTTTTCTGGGCTCCCATTTGAAGAATGATTTTGCTTATAAGTGGGTATCTATAGGGAAGCAGTTTTGATAACATCAACAGAATAAGCAAGTACATTGAGAAAAAAAAAAAAAGACAAAGTCTGAGATAGAGATCATGGAAAGTTAGACACTACAGGAAGGATATGGGACTCAGTTAAAGGGAATGCAGGAAGGGAAAAGGCAGGCAGGTCACTTGGGCTTGTGTTGAGACCCCTAAAGTAAGAGACAACTGTAGCACCACTTTACAAATGGTGTGCTCAGGTCTTTGAGCAAGTTCTTTCATCTTTCTTGGTGTCAATGTTCTCATATCTAAAACTGAAATTTGATAATTAAGAAGTATGAGTGGAATCTGTATGCATACATATGAGGAGACTTATTGTGGGAATTGTCTTGTGCCATAATAAAGGTCAAACATTCCACAATATGCTGTCTACAAGCAGGAGAAGTGAGAAATTTATTGTTATAATTGAACCTGAATCCAAAGACCTAAAAACCTCTGTCCCAAGACAAAGACCTGAGAATCTGGAGTTCTGATGTCTGAGCAGGGAAAAATGAATGTCTTTGCTTAGGAAAAGAGAGAAAATTCTTTCTTCCTCTGCCTTTATGCTCTATCTTGGCTGTTGATGGATTGGATATTGGCTTCCGGTGGTGGTGACACCAGATGTCCTTTGCTCAATCTGCTGATTCAGATGCTGACGTTTTCTGGAAGCCCTCTAACAAACATGATGGAAACGATGTTCCACAGTCTCTCTGAAAATCCCTCAAAGCCATCAAGTTGACACACAATTGACCACTAAACCACAACATATGTAAGCTATGGCTGTGTTACATATGCAAATCTGGAAGGTTTGAGCAATGTAAGTAACTATATATCTATGTGAACTAGAGTTAAATAAACCTTCTCTGTGATATCTGGGTTTTATCCAGAGTAGCTCCTGGTGAACAATGACTAGAATGAAATGGATTTGTTTATGAGTATTGCTCCTTTATTTCTCCCAGCACCAGTTCCCCAACTGAAGACCAAAGATTTGAGTCACTATTGTGATTAATATGTGGTTACATGAAAGACATCTGAAAAACTCAAAGATACGATGAAATACAGACTTTGAATATCGTATTTAAACCTATGTCATTTGATAATGCAGAGAAATGGCCAAAACTGAGACAGGGTTTTCCATAGATTTTATAAAAATGGAATATTAAATATGCATATTTTTATGTGTTTGTGTGTGTATTGGGGGGACATGTATGTACCCATTGTACACCAAACCTCAGTAAGACCTTCCTCTGCAAATGACTTGGTAAAGTTTATAAGTCATCATACACACACACACATATACACACACATACACAGACTCATGCCCTATGTTGCTGCAAAACATCTAAACATCTCAGCTCTGTGACTAGACCACTCTGTGACCTTGAGAAAATCATCTCATCTTTCCAAGAATCAATTTTCTCATATGTAAAATGAAGAGATGAACTAAGTTATTTCTGAATTATCTGATAACTCCTCAAATCCAAATAGCTTGTTTATTGTTACTCAACCTGATCATTTCCAAGTAAAAAAATCAACAACTTCTTTTTTCTCCATTAGTAAATAAATAATATCTGTTAGCCATTAAATGAAAGGAGTAAGAAAATACACAGATTTTACACTATGTGTATTATACACTTATCAAAATATTCTTAAGATGTATTCACTGAAATTCATAGTGGAAACAATTGAATATATAGTATATGTGTACATATACACATGCACACAATATAAATACAATAGAGAACTAAAAAGTATATATACACATATGTAAACTATGTATATTTTATAAAATTCATTATGCATATATAATAAATAAACATACATATAATGTATACACATATATAATATATAGAAAGGATATATATAACATGTGTGCATGTATACACATAAAATATGTATACATATCTATATACATTATGTGTGTATATCTGTAGGTATCAATTTATTACCTAAGACATTCATCCTGGATAGTTTTCTCGTGTCTTAGAATTTGAAAATTGAACAAAGTAGATAATCAATGACGATTCTTTTCATGGAAGCCTCAATTCCCAGCAATCAAGGCTTGAACTCAGACTTGTATCTTCATAGCTGTTCTAAAACAGACTGACTCCTGAGATGATAAAACTTCAGGCTGGCAGGATTATTAATGAATAAAAGAAAATACAGTAATTTTCCACTATGAATTATGGTCTTGAAAAAATATATTTCACGATTGTCCTTATTTAACTTGTTCTTTATGTAAAATTTTACATGTCATTTCAAAAACATCCTACAAGCATTCAGAGTTAATTTTATCACTGTATTTATAATAATTGCATTCAAGGCCCAAGCAAGAAACATCACTGGTTCTTTCAATAATACAACTGTGTTTGCTTATAGGAAGTCATTAATGATATGACCACCTAGTAGCCACAGAGGACCATAAGTTCTCCTTTACCCCATCCTGGCCTGGTTCTGTGCTTCTCATCTGAGAATAATGGTGAATGTCTCCTTATCCAAATATAACCCATCTGTTCATTGTAGGACCTCAGGGGCATTAGAAACTATTCCCTTTTCCACTCAAAATATTTCCAGTATATGAATCATCTTCATTTTAAATATCATACTAAGCAAAATCCATGCTTACTGAATAATTGTATAGACCATTAAAGCAACTACCTGGAAATCTGAGACTTTTTTAAATGAAAATACTCTGATATCTTTGCGAGTTAAAGTCATATTGCCTTATTAAATATTGTTTACTTTTAAAATGAGAAGCAATGCCTTATTATTTTTAATCTATTACAATAATATGAAATTAAGAACAATAAGATTTAATAGAAGGTTTGTTATTGTACAGATTAAGTATCCAACCAGAAACTTACAGGAATTGGAAAACTGTGTTTAAGTATTTGCTTTGCAACTAATGTGTTAGTTCCCTTTTATGAAGTCATTTGTTACCACTGGAAATGTGTTACATCACCCACAAAAGGAAAAGAATTTGAAAATTCTAAGTTCTCTTCAGTTCAGATACATTAGGATTCTTTACGTCATCCATTGGCCTAATAAGCTGAGAAGCTAAGTCCCCTGGACAGTGGCCAAAGGCAAAAGGAAGTAGATAGAAAGATTCTTTCCAACATAAAAGAAATAATAAAAAGGTACACAGGACATTTCAAAATGATATCAAAAGAGACAGAGGCAATTTACTCACTCAGGGAAAATAAGATGTGAAGTGAAATGAAATAAGCGGATAGCAGTGGATGTTAAAACTAAGCAACAAGACTCTGATAGAAGTTGGGCCACACACTCTGGGGCAAATTACACCATGGAGAGAATTGCTCTGCATATAAAAGCTTTAGAGTGGTAAGCTGAAGACCTTGAACCAATAAATCAAGTATGCAAAAGTCTATGTGGAAGACAAGTGTCTGTCTACATTTATCACATGCACTTCAAAGTCTCATTCTGCCCCCTTCCCAGTCACACTTGCTAACACTGTTTGTTGATAAAAATATATAATATAAAATATATAAAATATATAATTTCTGAGACCAGTGTTATTTTAAGTCCCAGGAATCTTATAAAGTCTTTCCAGGCTTGACAAAACTCACCTGTACTCAAGAGTTCATTTCTAGGCAACTTGGTCAAAGGATCAAAAAAAAAAATAGACAAATCTGAAAGTTAAAAATTTTCCCCTTAGAGATTTATATACTCAGCCTCTCTAAATGCAGAAAGTGAGGTCTGGTGAGACTTTGTCTGAGAAGCAGCTTGCGTACTACCTTTCTTAATTTTCCAGATTGGCTTGTAACTTCCAAACAAGATTTAATAGCTTAATCCCAACTGTTCTTAATGGAGAGTGATCCCAGTCACAGTTTTATGGAATGAGTCAAGCATAGAAGGGGTTCCAAAATGCATGGCTTTGGATGGAGTTTTAATTCACATTTGGCAGTAGGGAGCCCTATATTCACAATTAAGTCCAAATTTAACTCTAGGTTTCCTCCCAATCACTTAATCTCCACTACATGCAACTTTCTAAGTGAAGGCCTAACCCATTCTCTAAGGAAACTTTCTGCTAGCACATATAAGAAAGACGAATGATATCATGAGAATTTAAATGTGAAGAGGTTTTAAAGCTTGGTGCCATTAGACTAATGTGCTATCATCATCAGTTACAGTGGTGATAACTGTATCATGGTCTAGCAACTGAGAAATAGAATGAGCCAAGTGGAAGACTTTGTTCCAATTCCACCAAGATCATTAGTTCACCGAGCTCTTTCCCATAGTGGAAATATTTCAGCCCCCATTTCTAGTGATTGATTATTAAAAGAATTGGTTGATTTCTAGCTTTACAGAAGCCATATGTGGAATTGGCTTGTAAATTTTAAACATCAACTGAAATAATGTAATAGGCCCTATTTAAGGGTCACTATACAGTGATGCACTTCAACCTGAAGATCTCAAGAATCTTTGTATGCTCTTCTTATGAAAGCTCCAAACACCCCTTTCAGTCAGGAATATGGGACTGAAGTAAACTTTATGTTCTTATGATATGTGGTTAGCTGTAACTTGTGTCTGTTTTGTTTAAGCAAACCTTATCTATACTCTGGTCCAAACATTTAAAATACATAGAAACAAAGTATAAAATAGGTTTCTATTTTAGAAGCAGGAAAAGACAAGTAGTAAACTCAACTTTTTCATGAAATCACACTATTTCACAAGATTGTGCCATTTTACAAACATTCTGAGTAGTTATCGAGGATAATTTTGTTCTCTGTAATTTCTTCCTATATCACAAGGTTAAAAAACAAACAAAGGGCATGGAATTATTATAGTAATTAAGCTGCCTCCCCCAGACTTGTTGGATAAGGAAAAATATTTCTCTGCTTTGCAACATGCACAATGAAGTGCATACCGCCAAAAGTCACCCTAGTTTGCCCAACCTTCCAATTCAGCACATAATTGTTACGTGCTCATGAATACCACAATACTGCAAAGTATATCTAGAAATAGTCCTACTCAACCTCTCAAAATCCAGCTATTGAAAAAAAATAGTTTTTGTTTAGATTAATCTATCTCTGTATTCTAGAACATGAACCATTAAGATAACTTCTAACACAGCATGCCCTCCCAGGTTTAGCTCTTATTACTATTGATAGATAAAGATGTCTCACTAAAATAAGAAAATAGCACAATTAGAGAGAGTAATCTTTTTTTCTGGAATATAAATTAATTGAACCTGGCTGCCTAAAACTTAAATGGCGACAGCTAATTTACCCTCCCCAACTTTATGATTTGTTTTTATTCATCTACTCTGTTATTCAACATTGAAGCCCTACTGTGTGTCAGGCATTGTGTTAGTTTTTAATGGTACCATATTATCTTAAAAAGTTCATACTCTCCTCAGGGATCTGGTTTTGCAAGAAGATAAGTAAATGAGTTAATTGCAATTCATGTGTTAGGTTCATGATGCTGGGGATAGGAAGAAAGAAAAGAAAGGGCCACTGAAAAACCATTCTAAGAGTCAGTCTTGCAAGATAATTAGTGTTTATCTAGCATAAGAGTAAAGAAGTTTTCTGGGTATTAAAACTAATTCATTATATCTGAGCACGAGATGAAGAATAGAGAATAAATGAATAGAGAGATATAAAGGATATATCTTTCAAAGGAGCCCTGAGCTCTATTTATGACATAACACTAAAATCTCTATGTATATACAACAAAGGGGGGAAAAACATGCCCTCAATTCCTAGAGAGTGTAAAAATGTTAAGCCTGGATCAGCTATGAAGACAGTTTATACCTTTTACTGAATGTCAATTTCAGAACTAACAAAAAATCCAAACATGTTCATTGAAAATAAAAATCACATGCCTCAACTCCTTTTTCAAAGAGTATTTATTTAGGTTAATAAAAAGCATCCTTCCTTTAAACATTTGAAAAAAATAATAATATTGCCATTTCACATAAGTAAATTAAAAGAAAAATTCAATTAATTTAATCTCTATATTAGTAGTATGCTATAATCAGATTAAAATTAACCAATACAAGCATGTCTAGACAGCAGATGACATGGCATAATGACCAAGTTGAAATCCACTAAAAAATAGCCAGGTTCTTGGTCTAACTTGCCTGGTGTTAATTCAGGCAAATGACTATCCAGTCTAAAAATGAGAATTAAGGTCCTTTTCATTTCTAACTTCTTGGAATCCTAAGTATTTTACTTTCACTTAAAATAAAATTATTTGTTTTAGAAAAGTGAAAATAGAATAATCAGGCCAACATTTAATTGAAATTCAGCCAACTTGGTGTATAGGTCAGCCTGAGAGTTTTACATATAAGAATTAAGATTTTGTAATCACTAATAAGAAGTTTTGGCAAGCACAAAGTTCTTCCCAGACAAAGTCTGAGCTTCTCCAGCTTCCCTGTGGATTCTCCATTTGCTTCCAACTCAGTATTCACTTATGGATATTGTGGGTCTAGATGGAAAGTGGTAGAAAATCTAGACATAGCATTTACTAGACTCTCAGCATACATCATCATCTGGTCTGAGTAAAGTCTGTATTAATCTTAAGTAGTTGTACAATGGAAGATTTTTAATATCAATCTTTTTACTCTAGCCACAGACTTGTTCCTTATAAAAATGACCTTGGGTCTTGGATACTGATTTACATCTAGTACTTACTATGGGCCTTACATCTTTCCAAGTATTTCAAATATACTAACTGCCTTGATTCTCTTCATAACCTCATAATTACTATTTATTATCTAACAAATGAAGGCAACAATTGGAGAAGCACAAAGGCATTAGTCGACTTACCCCAAACTGTACATCTTGTAAACTATAGAACTTGAATTCAAAAATAAACTTGCTGGTTCAGAAAACTAACTTCAATCTCCTTATCCTAAAGATACTGTACTTCATATTTGGTGAAGTGATTTTGTATTTACAAGGCACCCTAATTCATTACATTTTCAGGAATGTACACAATCTATTGATCAAATCTAGAATGTACACAATCCATCTGAAATGACTGAGTTAGGCATTCAGATTTCTATTTCAGAGAAACAACTGAGTTTCAGAGGGAATAAATAATCAAACTCTGGACATCCAGGGTCACTCTATTGCAACTGACTCATTTGCTATTGCTTGCTATTTTGCTGGCTTCCTTATTCCACCCCACACATATATAAGCATATTTATGGGGTACAGTGTGATGATTTAATACATGTACACACTATGTAAGATCATGCCAAGAATGGTTAATATTTTTATCTCCTTAAACATTTTAATTTTTGATTAACATATAACAATTATACATATTTGTGGGGTAATTATGATTTAATATTCCTAATACAAACTGGTTCCTGTACTACATACAATACACAAAATGGGAATGGAAACACATCTCAAGGACCATGCTAAACTTTTTCTTAGCTTTTGAGGGTGTGTTATTTGGTTAAAACAACTGAATGCAAGCACCTTGATATTGAGAAATGTAGTGCGGTTCTGTAAAGAACTATTGGAAGTCGAGCAAATGGCTAATGTGGAAGCCAAACTCCTCTAATTATTTCATGAAATATAAAAGGAGAAACCCTTCCAAACTCATTCTATGAATATCACCTTGATATCAAAACCAGACAAAGATACATCAAAGAAATAAAACTTCAGACAAATATCCCTGGTGAACATAGATGCAAAAATTCTCAAGAAAATTCTGGCAAATCAAGTACAAAAACATATCAAAAAGATAGTGTGGTTTCATTCCAGGGATGCAAGATTGTTTCAACATATGGAAATCAATAAACATAATTCATCACATCAATAGACTTAGAGTCAAGAATCATATAATCATCTCAATAGATGAAGAGAAAGCATTTGACAAAATGCAATACCCCTTCATGTTCAAGACACTAGAAAAAACTAGGGATAGTAGAAACATACCTCAGCATTGTAAAAGCTATATATGTTAAACCCAAAGCCAACATCATTCTAAATAGAGAAAAATTGAAAGCTTTCCCCTCTAAAAACTGGAAGAAGACAAGGTTGCCCTCTTTCACCACTTCTATTTAACACAGTCCTTGAAACTCTAGCCAGAGCAATTAGAAGAAATAAATGAAAGGGATACAAATAGGAAAAGAAGAACTCAAATTATTCCATTTGCTGATAACAGAATTCTACATTTAGAAGATCCAAAAAAAATTCCACCAGAAACTTCTAGAACTAATAAATGAATTCAGCAAAGTAGCAGGATATAAAATCAAAACCCATAAATCAGATGCATTCATATACATCAGTGATGAATCTACTGAAAGAGAACTTAGGAAAGCTAACCTACTCACAACAGCCTCAAATAAATAAATAAATAAAATACTTAGGAATCAATCTAACAAAAGAGTTGAAAGACCTCTACAATGAAAACTACAGAACACTAGAGAAAGAAATTGAAGAATACCATAGAAGTTGGGTTAATTTCAATTTATACTCTGAGAAGTCATGCTGACAAAATCAAGACATTAACACTAGAGCAAATCAGGATTTATAAGAGCATAAAAGAGAGACTGGGAGGTTTGTGTGGAATATATTAAATGCAAACTAACTCAGGCTCTTTTACTCAGATTCATATATTTGCAAATGTTTGTCAGAAATGGAATCAGTGGCCTTGAACCATCCCATACAAAATCTCCTATGTAACCAAGCCAGAATCATAAACCTGCAAGAATAAACATGTTCCCATATCTGAATGAAGGACATATTTCCTAGAAACATCTGCATATTCCAAGAAACAAAGGTAGCAATAAGATTAAAAATCAAAAGACTTAAACACCAATTCAGCTTTAGAATTCATTTGTGAAGATGTCTAATGCAAACTTTTTGGTCTCCTTAGGATTACCTGATAACCTTGGAATCATAGACTTGTCCAGCTTGCTTTGATGGCTTAATGTGAAGTTCATGTGAGAAAACAAGTATGAAAAAAAAAAAAGCAAAATCTTGAGCTGTTTGTGTGTGGGGTTGAGTTATCTAAGCAATAAAACAAATTGCCTCGGGATGGATCACCTTACAGTACTTATCTGGGAGGAAACATTTATTGACAGCTGTTAAGCAAACAAGAAGGAGGTCATTAACCTGAGGTTGTTTCTTTAACTGAAGCTCTTAGGTAAAGAAACCAAACCCAATTTAATATAAACAGCAAAAGGAAGCTTTACCTTAACCACTTGGAAACCACCTACTAACCTCTTGGGAGGACTTTACAACAGCTTATATTCAAGTAAAGCAGACACCCATCTATAGCTAGACAAGTAATTATGTCATATGCTTCCATGTTTGATTTATGAATGCTGGCTGCTTTTTCTGCAGAGCAGACCTCTCTGAACCTTTTCTGAGTGCTATTTGATTTATTAATTTTTCTTTGCTCAAATAAACTTTGTCAAATTTAATTTGTCTAAAGTTTTTTTTTTCCTTTTAACATAGCATATATAGTTAAAATCAGGCACTTCTCATAGATTCCTAGGTAGTGTGTCATTATGATTGTACTGATGAGCAAATCCAGACTCCAGGAGAACATATACCTTTTTGAAGATCAAAGTAGCTTGTAAATAGTGAAGGAGAAGTTTAAATCTGTATACCACACAAGGCAAGGGAAGAGACAGATCAGAGTCAAAAAATAGGATGATGGCTGGAAAAATTCTGTTATCATGGTAGACACTGAGAAGCTTTCAACAAGGCCATAATTTGATGTTTGAGGCATGGGAGGTCTCTGGAGATCTTTTAAGGGATTATTTTTATGAGTGCTATATTGACACAGAGTTTATATTTCAAGATAGCTATCTTACCTCAATAAACCAATTTACTTTTGTTCTTCCACAGTGAGAATCTGTGACCCTTCCCCTATGGCCCTCACTTCCTTGTCATAATAGGGACCTTGAGAAGAGAACAGATGGGGGGATCAGGGTGAATTAGTAACCAAATTCATCCCAAGGTCCTATGAAAAGAAGATGAGCTAAACCAAACTCATTTTTTCCTTCTCCCCCTCCTCCTCCATCCTCTTCATCATTGGAGTCCTTGTCCTTAAACTGGTACTCTGGTACAAAATTCTCCTGGTCTTAACCAAGTCATCCTTTATCGCCTCAATGTCCTGTGTATAAATCAGGATCTTTGGAGCTGCTTCTCTGAAGGCTGCATAAGACCACCCTGTTCTCCACTATCACTCTCCTCTATACTCCTTCATTTCTACATTTTGATATTCTATTTGCAATTCAAAATCCAACCCTCAAATACATGCTCCATCAAAAGGCCCTCTTCCTTCAATGAGAGAGGATCTCACCAACCTCTAAATTCTAATTCGACTTCCTGATTTTCCGTTATAACATCAAAGCCTAGAGGCACCTGAGATGCATTCTATTTTTTTCTTTTGGGGAGAGGGTGTGGGCAGGGAGCTGATTTTAATGTGTGTCTCAACCATTGATTAGCCAGCTGACTTCCCTACCATCCATTTCCTCCACAGTAAAGTAAGTCTGATAATAGTCTCTTCCTCACAGAGCTGTAGTGCAGATTAAATGAGGTAACCTGAATGTGCTTAGCAGAGATGCAAGGAATGTCTCTAGATCCTCCTGGCAATTTCTTTACTCAGCTCTCCATGCCAGTCATTTGCATATCTGTTTTATTTTCTTTGGGGAGAGTAAAAACTTGAGGACAAGAAATTCTTCTCTTTTACTCATTTTTGTATATGTTCCTCCCTACTCCAGCCCCCCCCCTTTTTTTTTTGCAGTGGAATACCTAGCACAGACTCTTTGTTTATATGTCAATTTTCTTAAATCATTTTCAACCTAGATAAATTATCTCTTAATCCCTGTCAAGAACGTTTAATAATGTATATTTCACCAGCAGCAGGGATGCTGTTGGAAGTCTTTTGTTTTCTTTGGACTCTCTAATCCTTACAACACCCTCCACTGCTTTGGAGAGAAGGCTACAGTCAGAATCTTTTCACCATGAGAAAGTCATCAATTTTCTAAATGAAAACCCATGTCATTACATCGTTGGCCCAGCACAGTCCCTGTGGATAATGCATTCCCCCAATGCACTTGGCCAGCTTGTGAGCCTTGATGACCCCACACTCCCCAATCCCCACCCCGCCTTGGAGGACAGCCCCAGAAGTTCCAAATCTGGGCACTCACCCTGGCACCATTACATCTGTAACAGACATATCAGATCCTGCCTGACCCTTTTCCCTTTTCATTGGTCACTTCAGCAACTTCTTGAGGATCTGGCAGTTTTTCCCTGTGACCAAGGTACCAAGCTGTAAATATCTGACTGAGAAACACAAAATGTGTTTATAGGAGTTCTGACGGCTCTTCATCTAAACCATAAATATGAAATGCATTTTGACATTTCTCAGAAAACATTCCATCTCCCAGATTCAACTGGCAGCACAAATTTACCTCCCTAAAGACAGCAGCAAAACCTCAACTTTGCAGTTTTCAATTGCTCACATGCGTGCAGCCTCACTGTGTTAACAAAAGTGAAACATTATTAGGTGGCAAATCCTGAGCGGCCATGTCTTAAAATGATTATATTTAAGCTCCGAGAGATTCAGTTTGGTGGTATCCAAGCATCATAAATAGCTATTCTGAGGCTTTGATGTTAAAGACTTTCCGTAGTTGTAGCCACAGTAAAAGCAGAGAGAATACAGTGTGGATAAGATCACAGGTTTAGAAATCAAACTGATTTCTGTTCTGCCACCTACATGATGTCACTTGGGAAGCTACTTAATATTTCTCAGTTTCAGTTTCCTTGTTAAAAAAAAAGCAAGAAATATGAAAACTATCTAATAGAATATGTGACACAAAAGTAAGATAATCTTAGGTAAACGACTTGGCCTAGTATTTACCATTCATTTGACATTCAATTAAAAGTGCCAATTTAAAAAAATTGCTTTTATACCTATCACAAGGAACAAATAGTAAGGCCAGAATGGTTACTGAACCCTCAGAGATATTGTCTCATTCTAACTGAGCTACCTGAACCTGAGGCAAAATCTAGAAATACTCAGGCTGGGGATATGGTTCCATGGTATAGCACAAGTTTAGCATGTGAGAGGCCCTGGGTTTGATCCCCAGCTACACAAATCATGAAAACAAAACAAAACAAAGAATTACTGGGTTAAAAGCACCCAATTTCACCACCAAATTTTTGAACCTGTTTTTTTTCTTTTGTTCCCTTCTTCCATTCACTAGGAACTTTGACCAGATCAGGACTAAATGGTGTGCTACAGGAGTGTTGCTTCAGGCATCTAGGAATGAACATAGTAGGTGAAATAGTTGCCTACATGTCTGGAATGCCAACACTCAAGGGCAGAGCCAGAGCCTGTGTCTTTTTCGGGGAGGGAGAAGAGTTACCAGGAATTAAACTCAGGGGTGCTCCATCACTGAGCCACATCCCCAGCCCATTTTTGTATTTTATTTAGAGACATGGTCTCACTGAGTTGCTTAGCACTTGGCTTTTGCTGAGGCTGGGTTGAACTCACAATCCTCCTGCCTCAGCCTCCTGAGCTGCTGGGATTACAGGCATGCCCATTGTCCCCAGAAAGCCTGTGTCTTTTCTCTCCTGCTGTAATCAACAGAAGATGTTGCCTAAGAATTAATGTCTAGTCAGGTCCCATCTGACACTTTCAGAGACTGCGTTTTTTTTTTTTTTTTTTTTTTTTAATAGAGAGAGAGATAATGTTTAATATTTATTTTTCAGTTTTCGGTGGACACAACATCTTCATTTTATTTTTATGTGGTGCTGAGGATCGAACCCAGCACCCCGTGCATGCCAGGCGAGCACGTTACCACTTGAGCCACATCCCCAGCCCAAGACTGCTGTTTTTGTTTTTGTTTGTTTTTTTTTTCCTTTCTGGAGTTTTAAACTCAGAGACAGAGGGATTAGGAGGCCCTTGCACCACACATAGGCTTTGTGGACGTTCTTTATCTCATTTAATCTTCATAATGATCATAGAGATAGATATTTCTATTATTTCCATGGTACCTAAGAGAAATCTGAGAATTAAAAGTGTTAAGCTTCCTAAAGGTCATTGAGCAAGTGTTTGAGCCTGGATTCCAAACCACTGAAAAATCAAATATGCATTCAAAACAAATATTCATTCAAAACAAGTATTTATAGCTATAAAAAGACTGGAAAAATCACAAGTTTATTGATGTGTTTCATTATTTTGTCCCAGGCGTTTGAAGGTCTCTATCTCAAATCAGTGTAACTGACTTCCCTTGAGAGTTGAAGAGCTCAAAACTGTTTCTGTATTCCAGTACGACCATTTCATTTCAAAATCTGATCCTCTTCTCAAGAGTTCAAGTCTCAGCTTTTCAGTGCATGGTCTCAGTATAACCTAACTTGTGTGGAGCTTCCTGACATACGATAAACCGACTCCCCACCTTGCACATCCTTACTGGCCAGAAGTTTCTAGGGATCCTATTCATAATGTTGCTCCACTATATTTTCATTTTTTCTATAGCTTAATTTTAAAAAAGGAAGGATGGGGGATAGAATAAAGAAGTCTCAATGGATATGAAAACAAGCCCTGGATGTGTGTGTGTGTGTGGGGTGGGGGGGTGGTGGTAAATGCCAGCTGTCATCTAAACCTCCAGGAGACCTCACTTCCTACAAAAGTCCCTTCCAACGTTGAGACTCAGATCTCCAGACATGGATTTAAGATCTTGGTACTTAGTACCACATACCAAGTTTGCATAATGCTCAGGTGAAAACACTGAGAAGCAGGTTTAACTTATTTTTAGATAACCCATAAAGCAGAGTTGGTAGGAGAGTCAATAACATTTTTAGGATGACAGAGTTGTTTACTTTGTAGTATAAGAAATCAAGAAATCCTTTCTGGAGCACGTATTTGGAAGTTCACAATGCCTCCCCAGCCAAATTAAATCCTTTCCCCTCTGTCCCTTTTCTTCACGAGCCTCTGGTCAGCATCCTATATCATCAAATGAGCTCAGCTAATTGATTCTCTGCACAATGGGGGTGACTTTTTCAGCTGGTTTGCTCCTAACCTGTTTGGCTGCTTCTAATCCCATTAGCACTCTCCCATCATAGAACATTAATGTGGTTGTATCTGATTTCATTTTTTGCCAATGCCCTAGAAAATGCAGTAGCTTATTAGTGACTTTTATGTCATGTGGGTTTAGCAGAATTGAATGCTAATGAGATGTGATTGGGTGGAAAATTATATCCATAGGGTGCTTGCCTTCTATAATTGTAGCATAGATAGGTTTTAGTTTAGAATGGGGGTATGAAGATTTCTTTTACTTAATGCTGATTTCTGAGGCACAGAAAGGCGCTGGATATTTACAATTTATATGACAAATGATTAAGGGACTTTCACTGGTGAATGGTGAAACAACCTTGAAAATCACAGTGACAATCACGGGAAACAGAGGGAAGATAACACTTGCATTGTCTCATTTGAAGTCCCATTTACTACACTCAAACACCCCCACCTCAAAAAAGGAGTAGAAAGGGATACATGATCATGGCAGTGATGGTGGTCTTATCTAAAATAAACTTATTAAATGAGACAGATTCTTTATTAACCAGTCAGGAGTCAAATGATTAAACAGCTTTTCTTGCCATTGAATTCCAAGTAGAAATCAATGTACATTATACAGTTGCAGCAGCTGAGATTGCAAAAGACCCAAGGACAGTGTAAAAACTGTGATTTACTGAAATATTTCATCAGTGTAATGGTCAAGAGATAGAGTGCAGTTTTTCCGTGGAGTACAGCTTATATCTTATTCATTTTTGTATGTACTAGAAAAGCTACTTGCATAAACTCTCCAATTGCAGTATTCCTGTTGCAAAACCATAACTGTCCAACTGATAAGAATGGTCTCTAGGTTCAAGGCATTTTTCAGAATGAAAAGCTGATTTATAGAGACTTACATATTGTCATTCAACTGTAGATGGTGCTACCCGGTGGGTTTGGCATGGCTATGAACAAGTAGTATGACTAAGGATTTTTAAACACAGTGCCAGGTGTCCCCTGTACCCTACACAGCACTAAAGGGCCACAGAAGAGGCTGTAGCTTATGCTTCTGCATAATTCAAACAATTCCCCTTCACCTTTTATGCAAACTTTAATATCTATAGCTTTAGGGAGTTTGTACAAATAGTTGTTATTCCAATTTAAAATTCATGGAAAGATATAAATTGTTAAAAGGAAGAAAAGTATAAATTAAGCCACAATGTTCAGCAGCTGAAGGATTTCCCCTTTGATTATCAGTAAAAGCCATATTATTTAATTACTTGTGAAATATCTTCTTCTTAAAAGGAATTGAAGGGGCTAATAATAAAAGTCATGTATAATTGAAGTTCCAGTTATCTACCACGATGTACTAATCTACCTCAAGTCTTAATAGTGTAAAATAGCACCATTTATTCTGCTCACAATTCTGCATCTGGATTTGGGGAATGACAGAATGGAATGGACTGATCATGCTCCACAGTGCCTGGAATCTGAACTGGGATGATTTGAACACCTGTACATTTCTGGAGTCCTAAAATACATGGGTTGTTCCTTGGGTTTTCTCCATGCCACCCCAGCTAGGCCTGAAGTGTCCAAGATTGGTTTCTTCACTAGCAAATCCTACACTGCTGGAATGACTGGACCAGTGGGTCTGTGCATGTGTCTTTCCCCAGACTCTCTCCAGGGAGCTTCCTTACTGCAAGCCAGTCTCCAGGGAGCTGGGCTTCTTACTGGCAGCCAGCTCTTTTTTGTGATCCAAGAAGCATCAGCAGAAGCTACAAAGTTTCTTATAAATGACCTAAACTCAGAGATGAGGTTGTGGCTCAGTGGTAGAGTGCTTGCCTTGCATGTGTGAGGCACTGGGTTTAATTTTCAGCACCACATATAAATAACTGAATAAAATAAAGGTCCATCAACCTCTAAAAAAATATTAATAAATAAATAAATGACCTAAACTCAGAAGTCACAAAAAGTCACCACCATGTAGGGATCAAACAGGGCACTAAAGCTAGCCTTGATTCAGGAAGAAAGGAATTAAATAATATTTCTCAATGGAAAAAGTAGCTCCAAAAGTGTAACCATTTTAATTTATACCATAGGCATGTTATAATCAGAGTGATAATAATTTTAAAGTAAGAGAAGCTATACAGTTGAAGAGGCAAGGAAAAAAAAAAAAAAAAAAAAAAAAAAATATATATATATATATATATATATATATATATATATAAACATTCACTATTTTAAAATAAAATGCTATATTTTTACTTAAGAAAGTTTTAAAAATTATTTTCAAATTAATAGAATAATATAGCACAAATATATAACATGAAATGTGTATTTTGTTTTTTATTTTTGGTACCAGGAATTGAACCTAGAGGCATTTTACCACTGAGCCACATCCCCAGTCCTTTCTTTCTTGCTTTCTTTTTTTTAAATTTTATTTTGAGATAGAGTCTCAGTAATTTGCTTAGGGACTCACTAAGTTGCTGAAGCTGAGCCTTGAACCTGTGATCCTCCTGCCACAGCCTCTTGAGTTACTGGGATTATAGGCATGTGCCAAAGTGTCCAGCTGAGATTTGCATTTTACATAGTTTCTTTTTTCCTAACACTTCCTTTTTGTCTCAACATTCCAATTCCCTATTTAGGCAGTCATTTGATGTAGGAAGTTAACAGTTTAGAATGGAGGCCAAAATTAAAAGGGGATGAAAAAAAAAGAGAGATAGAGGGGAAGACGTGGGTGAGATGAGACAAATACAAAGAGAATTAGAAGAGAAAAGAAGAGATGACAGATAACAGAATGTTGGCCAGCACTATTGTAAAGAGTTTCACGTATGACAAACTCAAATGTCTATGAAGTCTGCCAATAAGCTAAAATAGCTGCATTTTGTGAGATACAAGAAAATAGAAAGAAGTAGATACTCCCTCAAAAGGAACTGTGCATACCCTTTCTGAAAGCATCAAATTATTATTATTATTACTATTACTATTATTATTATTATTATACTGGAGATTGAACACAGGGCCACTTAACCACTGAGCCACATCCTCAGCTCTTTTTTAATTTTTTTTTTTATTTTGAGACAGGATCTCACTAAGATGCTTAGAGCCTCGCTGCATTGCTGAAGCAGTCCTCAAACTTGTGATTGTCCTGTCTCAGTCCCCCAGTCACTGGGATTACAGGTGTGTGTCACCACACCCAGTTTAACAAATTATTTTTTATTAAGTTTGTTGAATGTGAAACATTCATTTCTATGGTTGTCTTCAGGACGCTGTGATTGAAAGTTGTATACCTTGAATACTGTGATTTTTATGGAGAAGGTGTGAGCTCTCTGGTTGAAAAATGATACTGCTGGGTCTGTTAGGTCCTTCCCAATAAGAGAGATCCTCAGAATAACATTGAATGGAGTATGTTAGGTATTTACAGAAATGACCTGTCTGTGTTCTCAGTTCCTAAGAGTTAGGACCTGTTGCCTTCAGAAATAGTCATTGTGGTACAAACAAGAGGAGAAATGTTACTTCCCAAAAGGGATAAATTAATGAACTAAGTGAGGCTAGAGCCTAATACCAACTCTTGCACAAAATCAAAGACTTTGAACTGATAAATATCATCTGTGTATCCCATAAGGTAAACTGTTACTATATCATTTATTTCTGAAACTTTTTAAACATCTAATGTACTAAAACTCAAAGTCTATCATGTGTTCTTTGATAATGGAAACACAAGCAATACTGGTGAAAAGTTTCCTTTTCCTTTTATTCCTTCTCCTCCTTTAAATGTACTACCATTAAAACCAATGAATTCCAAGAGATGTAGCACATTTTCTCTTTTCTGTTTTTTTAATTGCATATGTTTAATGCATATAATAATACTCTTGTTTGTGCACTTTGACCTATTTATCTCCATTTCCTCTTCTTCTTTGTGTCTGGTAACCACCAGTTTATTTTGTTCGTATATATTTGGCTTGTTTTAGATTCCACAAATAAGTGAGATCACACTTTTTTTTTTTTTAACCCCTGTGTCGGGCTTGTTTCACTTAGCATAATGTCCTACAGGTATGTCCACAATTTTGTAAATGGCAATACCTCCTTCTTTTTAAGTCTGAATAATATCCTTTAATCCTTTCTTGATGTGAACATTTAGGTTGATCCATATATTTCTTAGTAAGAATAATGCTTCAGAGAATATGAGAGTGCAAATATCTCTTCAACATGCTGGTCTAACATCTTTTGGATATATTCCTAGTATTAGAATTGTTGGATAATATGGTCATTCACTTTCTAATTTTGTTTGTTTGTTTGTTTGATAGGTTTCTGTACTGTTTTACTTACTTGTAGTACCAATTTCATTTTTATAAAACTAAGTACAAGAGTCTCCTATTTTCTACATTCTCATTAACACCTGTTATTTGTGATAATAGCTGTTTTTACTGGAGTGAGGTAATATCTCATTTTGGTTTTGGTTTGTATTTCCCTGATAATAAGTGATATTGACCACTTACAACACAATGAATTGGAAAGAAACTAAAATTTTGTCTCTAAGATATGGTACAAGGAGTGCCCAATCTTGACACTTCTATTCATTGTGGTTCTAATAGTACTAGCAACAGCAAACAGAAAAGATTAATAAATAAATGAAAGATATCCAAATCAGAAAGGAGAAATAAAATCACCATGTTTGCAGATGACATGATTTTATGTGTAAAAGTATACAACATTAATTTAAAAATCAGTTGTGTTTCTGTTTAATAAGGGCTCTGTAAAACTACATATCAAAGAAATAATCCTATTACATCATAAAGAATAAAATACTTAGGAATAAATTTAACCAAGGAAGTGAAAGTTCAGCACATACAAAAGTATAAAATATTGATGAAGTAAGCTGAATAAAACAAAATTAATTAAAATGTATCTTGTGTTCATGAATTGGAATATTGCTAGTGTTAAAGTATCCTTATTACCAAAAGAAATACAGATTCAACACAATCCTTATCAAAATTCCACTGGCATTTATCACCAAAATTTAAAAAAAAGCAATGCTAAAATTCATATGGCAGCACAAAAAACACTAACTAGCCAAAACAATTGAGACAGAAAAGCAAAGTTTTTGCAGATTTAAATTATATTACAAAGTTATAATAATTAAAACTGTATAATACTGGCATGAAAACAAAAAACAGGTCATTGGAGTAAAATAGAGGGCCCAGAAATAAACACCAGCATATACAGTCAATTAACATTCAGCAAGAAAGTTGAAAGATGACATGCTGAGGGAAAGATAGTCTCTTCAGTAACTAGTACTAGCACTTTTTATTTTTAATCAAAAACATTTCTCCTCAGCTGACTGCAGTAGGCACACCTGGAATCCCAGCATCCTAGAAGGCTGAGGCAGGAGGATCACAAGTACAAATCCAGCTTCAGCAACTTAATGAGGCTCTAACCAACTCAGTGATACCCTGTCTTTAAATTAAAAAAAAAAGGGGGGGGGGTGGCGGCTGGGGATATGACTCAATGGTTTAGCGCCCTTGGGTTCAACCTTTGGTATCAAAAATAAATTCATTAATTAGTTTAAGTAAAATTTAATTATTTTCCTCCAAAGTAGAATTTTAATTCAAAAATAAAACATTCTGTGGTTTGTCCTTTTATTTTAAAATTATATGACAGAGACTTACAGTGTTCTCAATTATCAGCACTTCCCTTAGACTAATAAGATCTTTCATTTTTAGCAGATCATTAGGCTACCCAATTTCTCTTGCTAGTTTCTTCAAATGTGATTATCTTCTTTTCTAGTTGTGAGGGAGTCCAACACAGCACTCTGTTGTCTCTTGCCACCATCCCTCTCCATCATGTCACGTTGACAGTGTTGCTCTTTCCATAAAAATGCATCCCATCCAGTTAGGTCTTATTTTATTTCCAGTGCTGTTTTATCAAAGATTGATGAATAGTAAAATATAATAATATGAGAATAATATGAGAGAGAGAGAGAGAGAGAGAGAGAGAGAGAGAGAGAGAGAGAGAGAGAATGCACTGCAGTTCAATGGGATCCTTTGATTTCCAATCCAATGTTAACTAACAATGCACCATTCAGGTACCACTCAGGCCAAATGGAATTGGGAAAGAATCCCTATACAGTACCTAATGGGTTATTTTGGGACATGTAACTCAAGTGTCACTAGATGTTAACCTTTTCTTCGATGGGAAAAATTCAGCTGAGTTCCCCAAATGATGCAGATTCTCGGTTGTTTGGATCCTTAATGTTTCCTTTGATGGCCAGTTTGTTCTGACTCATTGACTAGAGAAAATTAGGTGAGATTTTAGAAATAGGGATTGTTACTCCCTTTAGATTGGGGTTGATTATCATGAATAATGAGGTGAACTTTCTATCAAAATGGCCCTGATAGTTTCCATTCATCTATTTGCCCATTAGCTATCCTCCATGTACTATCCTCCATGGGGAAAAAAGCTTTAGTTTCTCTTGTTAACATATTTTTTCCTTGGCCTTAATTGCAGACAGACTTTTGCAGTCTAGTGTAACAGAACAAATGATATTATGAAAAACCAAGTTCTATGGGAAAGAGAATTACTCATTTTATCTTATGTAAAAAATAAAAAAATAATGAAAAATAATAATGTACCACATCTGAGGCAATTCCAAATTCTCTGATTTCCTAACTCTTCCATCTTCATGATAATAGACAGCTGTGCTCTTGTGAACTTCTAAGTCAGCTAACTTTAGTCAGAACTAGTTATTAAATGCTGAGGATTCTTTCCTTCTAAGTGAGCATTTTCAGTGCAGTACGCTCTCTCATCAACCTTTAGACTGACATAAACAGTAATGGGATTTATCATCGTTCTCACCCTGCTACAAGAGCCTGGAATTAAAAGGAACTGTCCTTCATTGTTAAGTGTTGCACAGTTTTCCCCATTCAGGATCTTTTGTGAAGATTCTGATGGTCAAATTTATATTATTCTTTTCTTAATGGAAAATTTCTTTCGTCTGTAATTCATTTTAAAGGCACCCTGGTATGTACCAAACAGGTAACATTTTCGGGTGACCAGTCAGAGAAAATGGACCTGATTTAAAGTCATTTTTAATGAAGAATCCAGGTTTGGTAAATGCAGGGGACCACAAGTTATTGTTAGGGTAGGGGAAATGTGGGATCATATGATGTGTCATCCTTGAAGAAAAGGAGGACAGTAAAACACCATGTTCTTGTAATGCTCCTTTCCATTCCCAAGAACCTAGCCAAGTCAAAGGAACAATAAAAGCAGGTTCTGACCAGAACATTCAGATACTCTCTTGAAAGAAACTGACTCTCTCTTTCTCATGCATGTTGCACATAGGGCTCACTAGTGTTATCTGTAGGAACTGTTCTCCTACACACACAACAGGACAGGTGCTCCTCAGAATGCTGGTCATAGAAGTAACAAAGCAAACTAACCAAAGTAATGATGCTACTGCTTCTGTAGCCTAATTTATAAAACCCCTCTTTCTCCAGTAACTGATGTAGAATTGAGGACACTGCACACAAAATAATTGCCATTCATCCAGCTGATCACCACTGGACAAGGCATCATCAGGGATGAATGCATTCTTTGGCAAAGCACAATGTGGAATGGAGTTGCCATTTGTCATGTCTCGCTTGCTATCTCCATGTCTCTCAGCATCCCATTCAAACGACCTAGCACAACTCTTCTTTGTATAGTACATATGGTCACCTAAAGCTGACACTTAATGGAATCTCATAGGATTTACCAAAGCTATCCTATCCCTATAGGTGAGAAATGCTAAGGCATTCCTTAAATATTGACAAGTCTACAAAAGGCCAATTACTTCTTGAGTTATACTTGAAAAAGTGAATGGAAACCATAACCCCAGACTTAAATATAATACCTTGGTAAGATTTTGTAAAGATTTATAACTTCTACTTTTTGTTAATTTTATTACCACCCTGTCCATATACCTGAATCTAAAAACTTTTTAAAGGAGAAGAACTTTAGTATTCTGCATCTTCCTGAAACTAGGTATGAGAAGATTAAATCTTCAAAGGATAGAAGAAAGTGATAATGTTCATTGAAAGAATGAAAATGAGAATATAAACAAGCTGAATCTCAAGGAAGAGTCATAGACTGAGCCTCAGTCCAATAAGTTTCACACTCACAAAATGCTTGTGATTCTTCAACATTCAAAAATCTCCACATAACCAGAAAAACAAGACAATTTTAATGAAAAATTTAGGACCATTAGGCAAATACCACCTTGGAAGACTTAATAGTTTGATGGTTAATTAAATATTATTATAATTTTACACCCAAGGTCTCAGAGCATTGTCTCATAAGAAAAGAGAAAATGAGTTGTCCTTTGTATCTACTATTTTTGAAATTTCTCTTTTTCAAAGTTTTAGGAATGAGAAATGAATTTGGAAAGAAAAATGCTTTCATTAATAACTGTTTTCTGACTCTGTAAAATCAAGAATAACTATTTTATAATAATTAAGAACTTAAAACACTTTATTTGAAAGGAAACATTGATTTGTGAGTTCCTCTTTGATTATAACCCACAGATGATAGGGTTCTGTCACTTATGATGAACAATACCCCAAATAGCAAAGAATAGTCACTGATTATATGAGTGCATTTTTTAGCAGAAGAAGCATACTTTTGTGCATTTATTAATACCAGACAAGATCAGATAGTCATTATAAAGGGAAAGAATGACAGAGAAAGATCAAGACACTATGAAAACATTGAAGCTCAAACAATGATCTCCCAAGTATTAAGTGAATCAATATTATGATTAGGTTTATCTTATTACCAAAATGCCATTCATAATTCTTATAGAACTAATCATCTCTAATTAAAGACACAGTCTCTTAATTTTTTGTTAAATTTATTTGTAAAAACATTCTGAAGGGCACTTTGGCAATATCTAATGAAAGTTTTATATTTTAGTCAGCTTTTTCAACACTGTAACCAAAAACCTGACAAAAAGTGTGTTAGAGGAGGGAAATTTTGCTTTGGTTCATGGTTTCAGAGGTTCATTTTGTGTTTGGCAGACTCCATAGCCCTGGGCCCAAAGTGAAGCCGAAAAACAAGGTGGAAGAGTAGGGCAGAGGAAAGCAGTTTGAGACATGATGGTCAAAACACAGAGAGAGTGCCACTCATTAGAGACAAGATATAATCCCCAAACTCATAACCCCCAATGACTTCCTTCCTCCACTAATACCCTTCTTGTCCACAGTTACAGCCCAAGTAATCTTTATCTTTGAATCAATCTTCTGGTTATATTATACCTCTCATAATCACTTCATGTCTAAATCATAACATTCCACACTTGGCTCTCAAAGATCATGCTCATGCCACAATGCAAAATACATTTAGTTCATTTTCAAGAGTCCCCATAACATGCCAACAATGCCCAAAAGTCCAACTTCAAAATCTCATGGCATACTCAAAAGCAAACTCATGGATGTTATTCCCTTTAAAGATCAAAAGCAAGCCACATATATCCAATGTATAATGGTACAGAGTAAAAACATTAAAACTCATGAAATGTCAATCATTCTGGGAATTTTGCTTTCCTGAAAAAACTTGTGTCCTATGTAAGCATGTTTTAAAATATGAATAAATGAAATGATCTAAAGTTCTGATGACAGGAAGTTATCTAAATAATCTATAACACATCCACAAGATTGAATACTCTGTAGACATTGAACACATGTTTCAGAGGATTATTTAATTATACTGGAAAATAGTCACAACAAATTAAATAACTGGTGTTACTATTCCATAGCACTACAGTTTTTTTGTTTTGTTTTTTTTTATGAAAAGTGTGAAGAGTCCAGAAGTTGTGTGTAGCATACAATAAAGAAAAAATACAACTGTGCTGAAGGAAGCCTGAAACTATTGATTGTGTTTTGCATTGATTTCTACCAGGTCACAAGGCAGCTACTTGCTCATAGGAGACAGCAGAAATGAAAATGTATTACATTTTGATTTATTCATTTATTATCTGTTTACTTAATCATCTATTCATTCAGTCATCATTTTTTAAATGCTTGCCACCTGCTGAGCATTGGACTAGATAATGAAGCATGACTAAAAAGTGGGTAGAGATAAAGCTGGTTAAGCACACAGAAAATGGCTCAAGAGAACCTCTGTATGAAGTGTCCAAGATGTTGGGATAACTTACAGGCAATGAGGAGTCACTGATGAATTTTGAGCAGGGAAAGGACCCTTTTCACAGTAGGGAAAAGGCAGAACATAGGAGGAAAGAACATAAGTACGAATGTGATAATCATGTTATTTGGGGGTAGTCCAGTGAAAGTCAAGGAAGAACTGAACCAAGTCAGTTGCCTAGGAATGGTGACAAAGGTAAAAATATGACATATTTTTATTTGTACAAATACACATTGAAAATATTTACTCTGAATAACATGTATCTATAAGATATATAAGTATATGTTTATTTCAAAATTTCTATGTTAAAATAAGTTTCAAAAGCCAACCACTCCAATAATGGTCCACAGATAAATATTCATGCATGAAAAAATTGTCATTGATCCAAGGTAAAATTAGAAGAGGGAGGAAATTGTGGTAAAATAAAGCTCTATTTATTCAATTCAAGGAAATGTTTTTTTTTCCCTATGATTATGTACTTCAAACCCAACATGCATATTTTTCTTTTATTAAATGATAATTTCAGAATAAATTAATCTTACTGTGTTTTTCTGATATATACTAATTTGGTAAAATAACACATTTGCTTTTTTAAAACTTTACTATTAGATGAAATCATAATTTCTGGGAACTGCTGATCTAATCTAATACACAGTCTCTTCTACTCAGTGTCTTAAACCCTCTCAACTCTTTATCTGTCACCCAACTTGAACTGCACTGGGTATAAGGAAGTCAGTACTTCATGAATAACTTCATCCTATTTTGGAGTAGCTTCAGATGCTTGGTAATTCTTTTTTGTTAGTCCTGTTTGGGATAGTTCCATACTTTATTAATGATTTTATCATATCCATTTTATGAGTAGCAAAATGAGAAAGGTTATCTAATTTGTGCTAGCTAATGAGTAACACAGCTGAGACTAACGTTGCTAGGTCTACTATATTTCAAAGTCTAACAAACAGGTTATGCTACTTCTAACTCTTTAATAAATCTGTGATCATCAGTCATAAACTTAAGGGCAGTTTTTATGCTTTGCTGAGTTTAAACTAAGGTGAATATGGCTCATTTATTTAGTTGCTGCAAATGTGGCTTAATTCTTTCATTTTTAAAAAAAATCATGATAGTCTCTTAATGTATGGCTTACTATAAATTATTTGCAATTTGTATAGGAGTCCATCTAGAGTTATAAATAGAAGATGGGCTTGGCTTTGAAGATACACCCACCTGATTTTGAGTTCTGGTTCTGCCACTGACAAGTTCTGTGACAGCTATTTATTTATCAGTTTGGAATACCAGTTTCTGCACCTGTAAAATGGGAATGATACACAGTAGTGCTACTTTGATGATTTAATGAAAAACTCTAGCCCTAAGGAGCTTTCACTGGTTTAGCTAACAGAAAAATAAAAATAAAATAAATAAATAGAATAAAAATTCAAGTGAGTGTTTATTTGTGCCATGACTATACAGATATTGATTGATAAAAATTAACTAAAAATTAACTGTCAAAAATGTTAGCTCCTCTAGATCTCCAAGATAGCAAAATAATAAGGGAAGCTAATCAAGGTTGAAATTTTCCTATTGTTCTGATTTACATCAGAATTCAAGGATTATTTACAATTAACTTTCTATACTTGTCCCTCATTGATCACTTGATGCATATGCTTTCCTGGAATTGGATTTTTATCCAAGCATAGCAAATTAAACTTCCGATTGAACAATTAAAACCATCAAGCTGATGAATACGACTGTGCTCTGATTTATCTGGGTTGGCTTCTGGCTCCCAGGCATAAATGAGACTTTCTTTGTTTTCAAGAGTAGCCTTGCAGGGTGGCTCAGGTAGCACAGGCTGTGACTGATTTCATACTTCCACCATCTCCAGGCATCTCCACGCAAGAAATGGAGGTTCTTCAGGTATTTGGGAGTGAGTCACTTATGATGACTACAATGTCACTCTCCCTTCATGGCCATTAGGACTGGTTTATTAGCCAAAGAAAGTGACTGTCAGAAGAAACTATAATTGGCATCTCATTCTGCTTTAAAAGAAATAGGTAGAAAATAGGTAGGTAGATAGGTAGATAATTAGATAGATTTTATAAATTTATCCTCAGGTTTTCTCCTTGGTCTAATCATAAAAAGGAAAGCATTCTGTTAAAACACAAATATAATGCTCTAATGCACATATCTTTGAATTCAGACAAATGTGGGAAGGAATTTTGACTTTAACATATAACCTATAGTTGTATACTGTGGTTATGTGTTGCCCATCTTTGGTACATACTTGACCACTGAGAGCATCAGTTGGATAATTCTGAAAGTAAAAAACACAACACCTACTCTGAAGGACTGTTGTTAAAACTAGGGATACTGAATAAAGTACTCAGCAGGTCCCATGGCACATAGTTGACACACAATAAATGGTAGCCTCGATAGAAGCTGGGCTGCTATGGTTTGAACATTTTTGTGCCCTCCAAAATTCATGGGTTGGAAACTTAATGCTCAATGCAATATTGTTGAGCTGAGGATAGTGCCTTTCAGGAGATAGTTAGGTCAGGATAGCTCCACTCTCGTGAGTGGATTAAGCCACTATGGAAAGGGCACACCAGAGCTGATTCTCTCTTCTGACATGTGAGGACACAAAATTCTTCCTCTCTAGAGGACATACCACTTGGAATCAGACCAGACCAAAGGCTTGATCTTGGATTTCATGGCCTCCAAAATTGTGAGGAAATAAATTACCTATTCTTTTATTCTGCTATAGAAGTAAAACAAGTAAGATTAAACTCTGTTACGATCCAAGGTTCCCCGTTTAGCAGCTATAGAGACAAAGGATACCTAGAACATATACAGATATATTACAGTCACCTGGAACATTTTATTAATGTTGTGAAATCAGTCAACCATATGAGAGAGAGAAATGAGCTGCCTTAAGCTTTTCTAGAAGTTCAATGTTTGTCACATAGAAAATACCTGTCCTCATTCAATAACTACAGGGGTCACGCTTGAATTTAACCTTTTGAAATCATATATTCATTTAAAATGACCCTGAACAACAAAAGCAACACCTGCAGATAATTTCCAATAATATCAGATTTCTGAAATAAGATTGGAAACTCATTTGAATGATCACAACTTATTTAACTCAGAAGAGAAGGAAACAGATTTAAAAAAAGATTGTCCAGAGATCCAACATGGCAGGCCAGAAGGAGGCAGCATTCTGTGTCACTCTGTGACCTGGAATTCAAGTAGTGAGAATACTGCTTCTCTGCGAGCGATATCCCTGGCTCCCACGCAGGAATCACCATGCCCATCCAGGGAATCCAGACCTGTGCCCAAATGAGACCATCTGCAGCAGCAGCAGCACCTTCAATCAATTTTCATCCACCCACCTGAGCAGAAATCACAGACACTTCTCTCACAGAGGACACCAGGCAGCTTCCTACGAGTAGTAACTCCGGCTGCCACTCTGGTTTGGACACCCATCTACCAATGCGGGGCTCCCCTGGTCACCACCATCCTGGGACTCTGCAACAGTGGACATAGTTCCCTACACACAGTAGGCTGCCTGCACTCAATAACTTCACATAGGCTTTGAAGTCAGCCAACAGCCACACACTGCATGCCACAGAGCTCATCTCTGAACTCATTGTCCAGCACCATCTCCCAGCTCCCCTCCCATCATCCGACACCCCATTGTTGAAAGCAGGCAACTCCATCTTGGGCCACCTTCATCACCATCTTCAGTGGGGGCAACTCCCAGTATGGAACTCTGGCTGGCTATAGGTACCCAGTTTCTAACTCCCCACTGTCCCCAGTAGCCGCTACCTTGGCACAGTAACAACCTGGTTACCTTCACCATCCTGAAGGCAGATACCAGCTAACAATAGATGATACCATCCATTTGATGAGAAGAGAATCAGGATAGTGGTCTCCAAACAAACCATACCTATTTCTTCCTCCACTATTTTTTTTCCTTTCCCTCTGTATTCTCCTGCACTCATATCCCCAACATATGTGAAAACAAGCACTTTGCATGAATTAGTATTTTGAGGACTGAGACACCTGAATAGTACATTAAAGTTGTGTTGTATATTCTACTTTTTTTCTTTTTTTCCCCACCAATTTTTACTATTTTAACATTTTTAAAATTATTCTTAATATATGTGTTCATTTTATGTACTCTACTGTCTTCCCACTTACTTGTCTACCCAAAATTACTTCCTCTCCCTTCTCCTGCTACTGATTTTACTCTTTAGATATCTCTTTCACACTTCCTAAGGCATAATAACTCTATATCCTCATCTCCTACCTCCTCTGCATATATCCTACTCCTCACCCCAGTTCTTTGTCCACCATCAGAATGTGTAAACCCTTTTATAAACCTACTAAGTATATTGTAGATAATAATTGAATTCACCCGTTTTGTACATTGTGACCAAACTGTAAATGTCTTAATAGCAAGTATTTGTATATATTATTTATATTGGGATCTGTTAACATTGTCCTTTGCCTCAAAGGAGAGGTATTCAGATCCCTACAGGGGCACTACAAGCCTATAGGGTAAAAACAGTAATGCCTTAGATCCACAGTGCTAAAAGGGAAGATACACAAGTAATAAAAAAAAGAAAAGGAGAGGAAGTGTCCCAAATATATCAAGATAGCACATTTTTAGAATCCATAGCCAGCACAGCAGAAGAAATGACAGAGGAAGAGTTCAGGATGTACATAATTAAAATGTTTTGCAAATTAAAGAATGATATAAGAGAGCAAATACAGGCAGCAAAAGATCATTTTGACAATGAGCTACATAAACAAATACAGGAAGCAAAAGATTAATTCAATAGGGAGATAGAGGTTCTAAAAAACAAACAAAAAAACAACATAAATCTTTGAAATGAAAGAAACAATAAACCAAATTAAAAGTTCAATTGAAAGCATCACCAACAGATTAGACCACTTGGAAGACAGGACCTCAGACAATGAAGACAAAATATGTAATCTTGAAAACAAGGTAGACCACAAAGTGAAAGTTGAAAGAAACCATGAGGAGAACATTCAAGAAATATGGGATAGCATGAAAAGACCAAATTTAAGAGTTGTCAGGATAGAGGAAGAGATAGAGTTCCAAACCAAAGGAATGAGCAATCTATTTAATGAAATAATATCAGAAAACTTTCCAAGCATGAAGAATGAATTGGAAAATCAAATTCAGGAGGTTTACAGAACACCAAATGTACAAAATCACAACAGATCCACACCAAGACACATTATAATGAAAATGCATAACATTCAGAATAAGGAGAGAATATTAAAAGCCAGGACAGAAAGGAATCAGATTACATATAGGGGAAAAACAATTAGATTATGTGTAGATTTTTCAGTCCAGACACTGAAATCTAGAACATCCTAGAACAACATATATCAAGCTCTGAAATAAAATGGATGCCAACCAAAAATCTTATATCCAGCAAAATTAAGCTTTAGACTTGATGATGAAATAAAAACCTTCCATGATTAACAAAGTTAAAAAAATTTACAACTAGAAAGCCTGAACTATAGAACATTCTCAGCAAAATATTTCATGAAGAGGTATTGAAAAACAACAATGAAAATCACCAAAGGGAGGAATTTCACTAAAGGAAAACTAATCAAAGGAGAAACCAAATCAAGTTAAATACCAAAATTAATAAAATATTGTTGGGAATACAAATCATGCCTCAATAATAACCCTGAATATTAATGGCCTAAACTCACCAATCAAATGACATAGACTGGCAGTTTGGATTTAAAAAAGACCCAACAATATGCTGTCTCCAAGAGACTCATTCATAGGAAAAGACATCAACAGACTGAAGGTGACAGATTGTGGAAAATCATACCACTCACATGGACTGTGGAAGCAAGCAGGGGTTTCCATTCTCATATCAAATAAAGTAGACTTTAAGCCAAAGTTAATCAAAATGGATAAAGAAGGATATTTCATACTGCTGAAGGGAACTATTCATCAGTAAGACATAACAATAATAAATTTATATGCCACAAACAATGGAGCATCTACATTCATCAAACAAATTCTTCTCAGGTTCAAGAGCCAAATAGATCACAACACAACAATTTTGGGTGACATTAACACAACTCTTCACCACTGCATAGATCATCCAAACAAAAGCTGAACAAAGAAACTATAGAACTCAATAATACAATCAGTAACTTAGACTTATCTGAAATATATAGAATATTTCATACACTTTCTTCTCAGCAGCACATGGATCCTTCTCTAAAATAGACCACATATTATGCCACAAAGCAACTCTTAGCAAATATAAAAAAGTAGAGATATTATCCTGCATTCTATCAGATCATAATGGAATAAAATTAGAAATCAATGATAAAATAAGAAATAAAAGCTACTCCAACACCTGGAGACTAAATAATATGTAACTGAGTGAACAATAGGTTGCAGAAGACATAAGGAATGTATTAAAAAATTTTTAGTAGTGAATGAGAACACACATACAACATATCAAAATCTCTGGGACACTATGAAATCAGTTCTAAGAGAAAAGTTCATTGCATGGAGTTCATTCCTTAAAAGAATAAAAAGTCAACAAACAAATGACTTTACATTTCAAATCTCTGGAAAAAGAAGAACAAATCAATCCAAAAGCATAAGAAGACAGGAAATAATTAAAATCAGATCTGAAATCAATGAAATTGAAAAAGAAGAAACAATTGAAAAAATTGAGAAAACAAAAAGTTGGTTCTTTGAAAAAATAAATAAAATCTACAAACACTTATCCATGCAAATGAAGAGAAGGAGAGAGAAAACTCAAATTACTAGCATAATGATGAAAAAGGAAATATCACAACAGATGGTACAGAAATACAGAAGATAATTAGAAATTATTTTGAAAACTTGTACTCCAATAAAATAGAAAATATCAAAGGCATTGACAAATTTCTAGAGTCATACAATTTCCCCAAATTGAATCAGAATGATATACACAATTTAAACAGATCAATTCCAAGTGATAAAATAGAAGACACCAACAGAAACCTACCAACAAAGAGATGCCCAGGACCAGATGGATACATAGCCAAGTTCTACAAGACCTAATAAAGAAGAACTAATAACAATACTCTTCAATTTATTTCAGAAAATAGAAAAAGAGGGAGACCTTCCAAATTCATTCTATGAGGCCAATATCACCCTGCTTCCCAAATCAGGCAAAAACAAATCAAAGAAATAAAACTTCAGACCAATATCTCTAATGAACATAGATGCAAAAATTTTCAATAAAATTCTGGCAAATCGAATACAAAAAAAAATATCAAAAAGATAATGCACCATGATCAAGTCGGGTTCATCCCAGTGATACAAAGTTGGTTCAACATTCAGAAATCTATAAATGTAATTCTTCACATCAATAAACTTAAAGACAAGAACCATATGATCATCTCAATAGATGCAGAAAAAGCATTCCACAAAATATAGCACCCCTTCATGTTCAAAACACTAGAAAACTAGGGAAAAGAGGAACATATCTCAACATTATAAAAGCTATCCATGCTAAGCCCTATGCCAACATCATTCTAAGTCGGTAAAAACTGAATGCATTCCCTCTAAAAACTGGAACAAGTCAGAGATGCCCTCTTTCACAACTTCTATTTAACATAGTTCTTGAAACATTGGCCAAAGCAATTCGACAGACAAAAGAAATTAAAGGGATATGGATAGGAAAAGAAGAACTCAAATCAGCACTATTTGCCAATGATGAGATTCCTATACCTAGCAGACCCAAAAAATTCCACCAGTAAACTTCTAGAAAATAGTAAATGAATTCAGTAAAGAAGCAGGATACAAAATCAACTCCCATAAATCAAAGGCATTTTTGTATATCAGTGACAAATCCTCTGAAAGGGAAATGAGGAAAACTATTCCATTTACAATAGCCTCAAAAAAATAAAATATTTGGGAATCAACTTAACAAAAGAGGTAAAAGACCTCTACAATGAAAACTACAGAATGCTAAAGAAAGAAATTAAAGAAGACCTTAGAAGATGGGAAAATCTCCTTTGTTCTTAGGCAGAATTAATATTGCCCAGATGACCATATTACCAAAAGCACTATACAGATTTAATGCAATTCCAATCAAAATCCCAATGACATTCATCATAGAAATAGAAAAGGCAGTCATGAAATTCATCTGGAAAAATAAGAGACTCAGAATAGCTAAAGCAATCCTTAGCAAGAAGAGTGAAGCAGGTGGCATCATAACACCAGACCTTAAACTATAGTACAGAGCAATAGTAACAAAAACAGCATGGTATTGGCACCAAAATAGACTGATAGACCAATGGTACAGAATAGAGGACACAGAGACTAACCCACATAATTACAGTTATCTTATATTAGACAAAGGCATCAAAAATGTACATTGGAGAAAAGATAGCCTCTTTAACAAATGATGCTGGGAAAAATGGAAATCCATATGCAACAAAATGAAATTAAACCCATATCTCTCACCATGCACAAAAATCAACTCAGAGTAGATCAAGGACCTAGGATTTAATCCAGAGACCCTGTGTCTAATAGAAGAAAAAGTAAGCCCAAATCTCTATCATATTGGATTAGGCCCCTACTTCCTTAATAAGATTCCTTAATAAGATTCCAAGAATTAAAATCAAGAATTAATAAAGGGGATGAATTTAAACGAAAAAGGTTTTTCTCAGCAAAAGAAACAATCAGAGAGGTGAATAGAGAGCCTATAGCTTGGGAGCAAATTTTAACCACTTGCACATCAGATAGAGTACTAATCTCTATTTAGGGTATATAAAAAAACTCAAAAAGCTAATCACCAAAAACCAAATAACCCAATCAATAAATGGGCCAAGGAACTGAACAGACACTTTTCACAATGTGATACACAATCAATCGACAAATATATGAAAAAATGCTCAACATCTATAGCAATTAGAGAAATGCAAATCAAAACTACTCTAAGATTTCATCTCACTCCAGTTAGAATGGCAGCTATCAAGAATACAAACAACAATAAGTATTGGTGAGGATGTGGGGGAAAAGGCACACTCAAACATTTCTGGTGGGACTGAAAATTGGTGCAGCCAATCTAGGAAGCAGTATGGAGATTCCTTGGAAAACTTGGAATGGAACCACCATTTGACCCAGCTATCCCACTTTTTGGTGTATACTCAAAGGACTTAAAAACAGCATACTACAGGGACACAGCAACAGCCACATCAATGTTTATAGAAGCACAGTTTACAATAGCTAGACTGTGTGGAACTAACTTAGATGCCCTTCAGTAGATGAATGGATAAAGAAAATGTGGTATATATCCACAATGGAATATTACTCAGCAATAAAAAAGAATAAAATCATGGCATTTGCATGTAAATGGGTGGAGTTGGAGAATATCATGCTAAGTGAATTTAGCCAATTCCAAAAAAACAAATGCCAAATATTTTCTCTGATATAAGGAGGCTGATTCATAGTGGAGTTGGGAGGGGGAGCATGGAAAGATTAGAGGAACTCTGGATAAGACAAATAGAAGGGAGGGGCGAGGGGTATAAAAATGATGGTGTAGGGCTGAAGTTGTAGCTCAGTGGTAGAGTGCTCACCTAGCTCAGTGGTAGAGTGCTCACCTAGCATGGGTGAGGCACTGGGTTCAATCCTCAGCACCACATAAAAATAAGTAAATAAAAATAAAGGCATTAGGTTCTCCTACAACTAAAGATATTTTTTAAAAATCGTGGAATAAGATGGATATCAATACCCTAAGAACAGATATAAAGACACAAATGGTGTGAATATACTACGCATACAACCAGAGATATGAAAAATTGTGTTCTCTATGTATGTGGATTGTAATGCATTTTGCTGTCATATATAACAAATTAGAATAAAAAATTAAAAATAAAATAAATAAATAAACAAATAAAGAGGAAAGATTGTCCAAAAATTAAACCAGTTTAATAGAAGGAGCATATGAGAAAAGAAACACTAAAGAAAGTCTATATGCTAATGTCAAGGCATTCAAGCTGTTCTACCTTTAGCTAAGTGTTAAATCCCCAGGGGCAGATGGTAGATGAATCGTTCGGCATTCATGTCTGCATGATCTGCTTCACTGTTTTTATAGTAAGTCTCATGACCTTAAAGTATGCACCTTAAATCTTCCTCCTATTTCTCATTTTGTCCTCAGTAGTCACCAGATAACAAGGCCTAATCATTAATATGCAACGGGGTGCTGAGAACACAGCAGAATTGTAAACACTCAAACTAACACCCCTAAAATTTCATAATTAATTTCCAATGATTGAATTCCTTTGATTCCCCAGCATCTCTTGTTCTTTTGTCTAGAATCGTATTTCCGCATATATCAGAGGCCATAAATACCCATCCTGAAGGCAGGCACCGCTTTGATGGGTGCAGGCCCTGGCACTAAGGCAGGAGGGGAGGCGTTGTGAAAAAAGAACACTATTTTCAGATTATTAAACTTTTTCCTTTTTTTAAGGTCAGATTTTCTCTTCCACTTCAATGTTCTGTATGTATTTCCCCATCAAATGTACAAAAGGGAGTTTTCTGAGGCCTTTCCTGTAGGGTAAATAAAACTGTCTCCGAGATTCCTAAAGCTAAAAGATTAATATTATGATAATTACTTTGTAAAAAATAAATTAAGAAAGTGCCAAAACAGCCTCTTGCTGACTTTACATCTCTGAAAATGCGGCCAACCTGACACCTATGGCCTGTCTGTGGGGTGATCTGACTTTCTCTGTTCCTAGGGCTGTGGGCTGTATGTCAGCAATTCTCAGCGCTTACCTTCCAGAGATTTCTAACTCTTCACGATGCAATCGTGAATATTCATTGGAGGCTGAAATTGGACAAATCAAGCTCCAGTAGAGTACTTTTCTGGTGCGTATGGCTAATACTTTGAAATCAAGATTTTTCTAAGACGTGTGAATGAGATTTGGGGTTTAAAAGAAGAAGCAATTTAGCAAAAGTTAAACAACAAAACAAACTCAAATCATCACTCTTGAACAGTAAAGACTGCTGATCAGCAAGTTGGAGGATCCAAATGAAGTCACTGCCTCCTTTACATATTAGGTTTAATAGTGGCCCTTCGGCAAGGCACTTAACCTCTCCAAGCTCTGTTTCCTACTGTCTGTAATGGAAATAAGGCTTGGTAGATTTTAAATGCTGGACTGGTGAGTTAACCACTTAAAAAGTTGTTTTTTTGTTGTTGTTTTTTAAATCTGTAAATGTAAATCGTGCTTTCTGCATTACTTAACACCTCACAGAATCCTCCGTAGAGTGACATATCTAATCTGCCCAAGGGTCCTAACAAAAGGACATGTTGGTTTACACCTGAGCTCAGTTCATTCTCCTTAATAGCCCTCAAAAGTTTCTTCACTTGGTTTTCTGCTGGAAACAACAAAAAGACTAGCTCCTCATGAAGAATGAAACTCAAACCGTTTAACTTATTATTGGAGATGCCTGGTGGAGCACAGACATAGCCCTGGCCTGCTAATTAATTATCAAGAATATTAAATCTGTAGGTGTTCCTGTCTTGTCCATAAAATGTGCATTGATACACATAAGAACCCAAGAAAAAGTCTGTCTCCTGGGAAAAGAATATGCATTTTATTAAAATTAGTCTATGGTTGTGTGATATTAACTATCAATCTCTATTACTATAGAGTCTAACCGGGCACTGGGAAGTCAGTGTTGTTGTTCAGGTTTCCACCAAGACCACCTTTTTTTTTTTTTCTTCTGCTTTGTGCTCTCCCTTTTCCTGTAGTCCAATTATGGCTGGTGAGTTTTAATATCAGGTCTGATTTACTTTTGGATAGCACTACCAATCTCTTAAACTAGAATCATTCAAAAATGCAGCCA
Source organism: Marmota flaviventris (assembly GCF_047511675.1). Lineage (NCBI taxonomy): Eukaryota > Metazoa > Chordata > Mammalia > Rodentia > Sciuridae > Marmota > Marmota flaviventris. The sequence goes on along the minus strand of NC_092506.1, from coordinate 41,814,075 downwards.
ACTAGGCTGTGGGCTTTTCCTTGGCTGCTACAGGACTTATAAACAAAGTTCCTATTAGCTATTGCAGAAATTCATAAACTTAAAAACTGCAAGGAAGGGCTATTGCCCTGTGAGATATTTATGGGGACTCACTTTGCCTGCTATGGTGAGATTGCTTTTACAAGCACCTCTGGTTTTTAAAATGGGAAAGAACTATATTTCAAGTAAATACTCCCTGGAAGCATCTTCCCCATTACTCAAATATCTTGTGCCCAAGGCTGCACAAGCTAAGATAAAAGCTCTCCATTTGGGACAAAAGGTTTTCCTTGACCCAAGGTTACAAATGGGCTTTTTCAACAAGTAAGCAGTGCACAAAATTGTTAGGGAAAAAAAATCCCCAAATGTAGGAGCTCTGTTTCTTACCTAAGAAACAAGACACTGAGGATATTCCCACAGAAGCCAAGAGTTAATCTCTCCTCCCTTCGCCCCATCAGCACTCAGCACATGCTCTCTATTCCTATGCTTCCCACATCACAGCTTGATTGTTTGCTGGCTGTTTCCCCTACCAGACTGAAATGCTTGAGGAAGAGATGGTATTTTATCTATCCAGTATGCTTGGTGTTTGGCATACTGAGTAGCACACAGTGGGCACTCACTAAATGTTTATTGATTGCTTCCAAGCACTGATTCTAATACTTGAAGAGGCATGAATGAGCAGCAAGCCTAATGCGTAACTAGTTCATTGTCCTAAAAAATAAAATTCTTTATGTGTGCTTTGTCTTATGATTTGATTCCTACTCCCTCTCTCTGAAATGCAGTGCGGAATTGAATATTCGCTTGAGATTTTACTCTATATGATTCTCAAATGTAGCACAATAGTAAACGTACTCTGGAATGCAAATCCAGTAATTAAGCTGGGAACACTGCAAAGTTGGCAATGTTTGTGAGAACATATTTTCCAGAAAGTAGGCCTTGCTTAGATTTTTTCCTCCTAATTTTCATTCTGTCCAGATAGACTTCATAAGCAGTAACTTTTTCTCCATTATGAGTTCTTTGTTTATTTTTTTTTCTTATTCTTCCCATAGACAAGTCATTACTAACTGTCTAATGAGCTATTCTTTACATAAGATCAATATGGAAACAGCACCAAGTATATCCTATTAAGATTCACCGCAAGATAAATCTCCTTAAAAAATAGCCTAATATAATAAAGGTGGAAACAGCCTCAAGAAGGAATATTATGTAATATATAGTGACAAAGGATTTCAGGATTTGTTTTGACTGACTGGTTCCTGTATTGAAGGAACCACGATTTGTAATGTTGGAAACTGGTCTCTCCTTTGGACCTGTTCCATGGAGCCCAGGCCTGGCTCCCCAGTGCAGGTGTTCTGATTGTGCAGACCAAGTGCATGTGGCTTTGGAATGGCCATTTGCCATAGGAATGAGACAGCAGAGCGTGCCCTTAAATAATTAAATGCTGTATCAGGTCTGCAGATGTTACAATCTAACACATGCAGTGCTTGCATGCATGGCACACAGCAGAGGTGTCTGGAGGAAACTGCTCCTCTACCAGGGAAGTATTACATAATTGATTAAAATAATCTTAGAGAGCTGGCGCAACTTTCCATTCTGCTCTTGCCAATGACTGAGCCAGAGACTGAGCTGAAATCTGGTTTGGATGAATTAATTATCAAATATTCTTTTGAATACCTCCTTTATCATTCTTTGTCAAACATTAGTGTGTCTTCTAGTTTGGATCCGGGATGTCCCCTAAGGCTCAGCTGTTGAAGGTTCTATCTCTAATGTTAAGAGAAAAGGGGTTTGGGGAAATGATTGGACCGTGAAGCTCTGACAATGGATTCGTGGATTGATGACTTCAGAAATTAATGAACTTTTGGGAGGTGCTGGAACCTGCAGGAGGTAGGGCATAGTTAGAGAAAATAGATCACTGGGGGTGTGCCCTGAAAGGGTTCTTCCATGATGTATTGCCTCACCATAGATACAGAAACAATGGGCCCAGCTCCCAGCTGACCATGAAGTAAAACCTCTGAAACCATCAGTCAAATAAACCTTTCCTGTTTAAGCTGATTTTTTTTCTCATATATTTGGTCACAGCAATGAAAAGATGACTACCGGTGTGCAGACAAATGATAGTATATTATTGACAATGCAAATTCTATACCGAAGGCCTGGAAGTTCTGATTCAATAGATTTGATGTGGCCTGGAAATCTGCACTTTCAATAACGTGAAAAAGTGACTCCACCTCCTGCCTTCATCGGGTCTTACTCGAAAATGTTTTATCATGCTTATCACTATGGCAATTGGGTCGAGAAGCCAGAATTGTTCTAGTTTGGAACCTTGCAGGAGTTTTTTCTCAGATTGTGGTCAAGTTTTTCTCCTTTTCTTATACTATTAATATTATTATTGATAAAACATATCCAAATTGATATCCATTCTTAAATGATATCGCTAATGTAAAATAAAATGAGATTTATTGAATATTTCCTAAAATGTGCTAGGCATTTGCGTATATCATCATATTTAATCTTTAAAATGACCTTTTAAAAATATTTTATTTATTTTTAGTAGTTCTTTTTAGTTATACATGATAATAAAATTCATTTTGACATAATTATAAAAGTATTGAAAATAACTTATTCTAATTCTGTCCCAGTACTTCCCCTTCCCCTCCCTTTCTTCCACCCCCTTTTTTCTTCCTTCTACTCTGCTGATCTTTCTGCTATTTACATATGCACACACACACACACACACACACACACACATATACACACACACTTTAATTACTGTCTTGCAGATGTACATGATGGTGAGATTCACTATGGTATATTCGTATGTGTACATAGGAAAGTTAGATTCGATTAATTAAACTGTCTTTCCCTATTGCGACTCTCCTTCTTCCCTTCATTCCCTTTGTCTACTTCACTGATCTTTCTTCTGTTCTTCTTCTATTATTATTTTTTTAATCTCCCCATCCTTATTTTGGACTAGCTTCTGCATATCAAAAAAAATGATCTTTGAACTTTTGGGACTGGATTATAGTCTCCAGTTTCATTCATTTACTGGCAAAGGCCATAGAGTCATTCTTCTTTATGGCTGAGTAATACTTCATTGTGTATATATAGCATATTTTTAATCCATTCATCTGTTGAAGGGCACCTAGATTAGCTCCATATCTTAACTATTGTGAATCTTGCTGCTATAAAGATTTATGTGGCTGCATTACTGTATTATGCTGATTTTAAGTACTTTAGGTACATATAAGGAGTGGGATAGCAGGGTCAAATGATAGTTCCATTCCTAGTTCTCTGAGGACTCTCCACATTGCTTTCCAGAATGGTTGTACCAATTTGCTGTCCCACCAATAATATATGAGTATAGCCTTTTCCTCACATCTTTCCAACATTTGTTGTTACTTGTATTCTTGATAAACACCATTCTGGCTGGAATGAGATGAAATCTCAGTGTAGCTTTAATTTGCATTTCTCTAATTGCTGGAGATGCTGAACATTTTTTCTCTTTTTACTTCCTTTGCCCATTTATTGACTGCATTATTATTATTATTTTGGCGTTAAGATTTTTGAGTTCTTTACATATCCTGGAGATTAATGCTCTATCTGAACATGTGGTAAAGATTTTCTCCCATTCTGTAAGCTCTCTTTTCATGCTCTTGATTGTTTCTATGTTATTTTGAAGAAGACTTTTTAAATTTGATGCCATCAATTTTATTGTTTTTTTTTTTTTTTTTTTTAATTTTACTTCTTGTGTTTTAGGAGTCTGTTGGAGTGTTAAGTCTTTGTTTTCTTCTAGTAGGTTCAGGGTTTCTAGTCTCATTCCAAGGTCTTTGAGTTGAGTTTTGTGCAAGGGAAGAGGTTAGGGTTAAATTTTATTCTACTAAAACTGTGGCTTTCCAGTTTTCCCAGCACCATTTTTTTTTAAAAAGACTATCTTTTCTCCAACATATGCTTTTGGTACCTTTAGTATAGGTACTGTATTTATATGGGTTTGTCTCTGTTTCTTCTAATCAATTCCATTGGTCTTTTTGCCTGTTTTGGGAGCCAATATAATGCTGTTTTTGTTTGTTTGTTTTTTGTTATTTACTGTAGCTCTGCAAAATAATTTGAAGTCCAGTATTTTGTGATGCCCCATGTTTCACTTTTCTCACTAAAGATTGCTTTGTCTATTCTGAGCCTCTTGTTTTTCCAAATGAATTTCATGACTGATTTTCTATTTCTGTGAAAAACATCCTTGGATTCTGATGGGAATTGCATTGAATCTGTAGAGTGCTTTTTGTAGTAAGGACATTTTGACAATATTAATTCTACCTATCCTAGAATATGGGAGGTCTTTTCATCTTCTAAGGTCTTCTACAATTTCTTTCTTTAGTGTTCTATAGATTTTGTGGTAGAGGTCCTTCACCTCTTTTGTTAGATGGATTCCCAAGTATATTTTTTGAGCCTATTGTAAATGGGGTAGTTTTCCTCATTCATTTTTCAGTGGATTCATCATTGGAGTATAGGAACACGATTGATTTATGGGTGTTAATTTTGAGTCCTGCTACTTTGCTATCTTAGTCAGCTTTTTTTTTGCTGCTGTGACTAAAAGACCTGACAAGAACAATTTTAAGGAGGAAAAGTTTACTTGGGGGCTCACGGTTTCAGAGGTCTCAGTTCATAGACAGCCAGCTCCATTCTCAGGGGCTCAAGGTGAGGCAGAACATCATGCAGGAGAATATGGCAGAATGAAGCCGCTCAGGACATGATCATAAAGCAGAGAGAAAGACTCCACTTGCTAGACAGAAAATATATACACCCCAGCCAAACCCCAATGACCCACCTCCTCCAGCCATATCCTACCGCCTTCAGTCACCACCCAGTTAATCCCATCAGGGGAATCAATTCACTGATTGGATTAAGTTTTGGGGGCCTTGTCATTTCTCCTCTAAACCTTGTTGCATTATCCCACATTGGGAGTTTTTGTAGGGGGCAATTCAAATCCAATCATTAACACTTGCTGAATTCATTTATGAGTTCTAGAAGTCTTCCGGTGGGATTTTTTTGGGGGGTCTTCTAAACATAGAATGCCATCAGCAAACAGAGATAAAATTTGAGCTCTTATTTTTCCATTTGTATCCCTTTAATTTCCTTCTCTTGCCTAATTTCTGTGGCTAGAGTGTCAAGGACTATGTTGAATAGGAATGGTGAAAGTGGGCATTCTCATCTTGTTCCTTTTTTAAAAGGAAACGCTTTTCATTTATTTCCATTGCAAATAATGTTGGCCTTGGGCTTATATATATACACTTTACAATTTTGAGGTCAGTTCCTTCTATCCCTAGTTTTTTCTCGAGTTTAAAACATGAATGGGTATTGTACTTTGGCAATTGCTTTTTCTGTGTCTATTGAGATGACCATGTGATTCTTATCTTTATATCTATTTATGTGGTGAATTACATTTATTTATCTATGTATTTTGAACCAACCTTGCATCCCTAGGATGAAACCCACTTGATCATGGTGCACCATCTTTTTAATGTGTAAAACGACCTTTTAAAGTATTCTGATTAGTTTCCCGATTTTATTATGAAGAAACTGTTACTTAGAGAGCTTAACAAACTTGACAACTACCATACAGATTGTGACAAAACCCAAGACAGGCTGCATTTCAGCTTACAGTCTTAGTCTTAACCTCAATTTTCCACTAGATATTAGCTTTCCAGACTGTCCAACAGTCTAGTTCTTGTTCTCACTACAATGCCTCCCAGGCTGTTTTTTTTTTTTTTTTTTTTTTCCTCAGCTATGTGTCCCTATGAACCACCTCTGAAAATACGCAACTTCCCTGTCAGTCAAGCTGCTAAGATGGACAGCTTGGCCTAAGACCCCTACCATCCAGAAGACACTATGATGTTGCCCTGCTTGTCAGAAACATGGTGCTGAAGGAAACAAATCTATGAGTGAGACAGTGAGCAACATCTGCATGAAGTAGATGACGATACATAAAAGCAGTGATCCTGGAGTTTCAGAAGTTTAAAATGGAGATTAAATAGGAACCGAAGTCATTTTTATGGACCCAATGGAAAAGTTGGACTTTAGATTCAACCCTTAAGGAGGAGTTCTATGCTAGGTGTGGTGGTACACTCCTGAAATCCCAGCTATTTAGGAGTCTGAAGCAGGAGGATCACAAGTTTGAGGCCAGCCCTAGCAATTTCATGAGACCATGTCTCTAATTTGTTTAAAAAAGACGAACATATATAGCTCGTGGTAGAGTGCTTGACTAGCATATGTGAGACCCTGGGTTTGATTCCCCAGGACCAAAAGTGAAACAAAACAAAACAAATAATCAAAAGAAAAGAGTGGAATGAACAAGAGCTTAGGAGATAAGCAGTGAGAGAACAACTATTGTAATGAGTGTGAGCTGGCATATGTCTTCTTGGTAACAGAGTCTCTGTTCCCTCCAGCACTATAAGAACCCCCATAACTACCGCTCATTAAGCCTCTTCTGTAGCTTTCAGCTTTATTGTTAGACACTTCTCATATAGCTGTCATGTAGAGGAAATGCACCCAGTTTCCCCATAACTTCCCCTCATTGTCCCTAGCTCTGTCCTCTGGGGTATTATAGAACCAGTTATTGCCTGAGGTGAGACATGGTGCCTGGAAACAGTGTTAGGAATGGAATTAAGAATGGGACTCTGAGTGGACAGTCAGGGTCCAGTGGATGATTTATTTGGAAAACTTCATTGGAGATGTTCACAGAATCTAAGAGAGGAGTTTGTGGAAGGAGGCTCATATAACAAGAAGCCGAGAAGGCAGGGAAGGGGGAGAGGAAGAAGTCAGCAGCTGTCGTATATTTTATGCTATTCCATTCAGTCCTTAAATATTTATTGAATGTCTACTTATTTCAGATGGCTTACCAGGACTCAAGAATGTGATGATGAAGAATAGAAAAGATGACAGCTATAGTAACCAGGACAGACAATATTATGCAACACCAAATCTCTCTGGGTTTATCACACACCTAAACTTATTTCTCACAGAGTCCAGTGTAGGGCAGAAGGCAGGTTATGCTTACTGTATTCACTCAGGGACCTGAACTGATGAAGGCACCATCTCAAACTACATTGCCATGACCATTCCGTGGTTCAAAAAGAATTGAGCAAGGGCATCCGATGTTGAAGTTTCTATCCAAAATGACCATATCTTGTCTGTCTGTAACTTATGGCTCAGAGCAAGAGATGTAATGATAACTGTGTTACAAGTTGGAAGAAGTCCAATCTTCCTGAGTATTTGGAAGGACAACTGGAATTGCGGGGTGTTTTGTTGTTGTTGTTGTTGTTTACATTGAGAGCAGGTACTGTTTTATTAACTGACAAGTTTACAAAAATACCATGGTAGATACCTTACTTCATCTTTCTAATACGCCTGTCAATCTGGTCTTCCCTGTTACCAGCATCTCTACCTTTAACAAAATGGGTGGTCTTTTTCTTCATTCCGCCTCTTGGTAAATTTAAAGGACCGTAGTGTTATTTGCTTCTTTGAAGCATTTTTTAACAGTGTAGATCTCATGAATCAGATCCTCCATGCAGGTGATTCCATATTTACCATGAAATCGAATAATCAAAGCGTTATCTATCAATGAAATTTGCTTCTTATTGTTTTTGCCATATCCATACTTATTAGTTCATTCAGTGATTTCAGGTTTGGGTACCCCCATGCAATATATGGCTCCACGATCCTCAGCATATTTATTGAAGCCTTGTTGAGTTTAATGAAGGTGCCATTGAAGATCTGGCGAAGGCAAAGAAGTTGTAACATCTTACAAACCTTTGGGCTCACACCATCGATACCTCTGACCTTGATGACAAATGCCAATTTGAGTTCTGCGGGTACATAGAAGTTGCCAGTTTTTCTTGCCACCTTGGTCATTCAAACCTCCATTCTGTACATTTGCCTGTATTCCTTGTGGTAATGCTTGGCTTTTTCATAGATAAGCCTCCTCTTTGCCTTTCGAAGCATCTTGTGGGCATTCTTCTTCCCCAAGCACTTTGCCTTCAGCTCTGCGTAATTCCTTCACTTTTTCTTAAGGGTATTTGGCACAGCAGGAACCTTCTTTTTCTTCTCTTTGGCACTCTCCATGGTTCCAGCTGGAAAAACTGGAATATTTAATAGATAACACTGATCACTATTATGTCTGACTCTGTGGAACTTGTAGTCTAGGTAATTAGGTGATGACAGTCAAATCATAGGCATTTGTGATGAGAACAGTTAGTGCTGTGAATTGGGAAGAATACCTTTGAAGGGAGCACCTAACCAGACTTACCATAGTCAAAGGAGAGCTCTGAGAAAAGCTGGTAAAGTCAGAAGGATGGAGACAAATGTAGTGAACAAAGATAGGAACATACTTTACATACAGGGTTATGAAAACTTGTGCTGTAAGTAGGTAATAATGAGTGTAATGCATTCCACTATCGTCATGTATGTATGTCTGTAATAAATAAATAAATAAATAAGTAAGATAGGATTGGGGCAGGAACTGGCATGGTATTAACCTGAAAGCACTTGAAAAAGCATTTTGGAGAATTCAATTAAAAATAGCTGGATAACTGTGTGAGTAAAGCTGGAGAAGTAACAAATCATGCAATAGTTAGCCTTTAATCATGAGAGCAGTATAGGATCACTTGGTAGACTTGAAGGTGATCCCTGGTTGGACTGTGAAGGATGAATTGTGCCAGGGGGTGACAGTATTCTATTTTCAAAGGATCTCATTTTTAACACATCCACAGTATAGTCATTGTTATTACCACTTCACAGATTCTGAAACTCAAGTTTTAGATAAGTATTTTCACAAAGACCACAATGGCATTAAATAGATGCATTGGAAACAGGAAGTAGAGCAGATTCAAAAAAAAAAAAAAAAAAAACATAACCTAAAATGTGTCTGATGTCGAATTCCATGCTCTGTTCATGTTATGATGGTGCATTCTGGTCATTAGCACAAGGAAATATTTCACTCACGAAGACCTTGCCACCTAACCGTGCTAACCATAGGATGGTATTAATTCTCAGGGAAAGTCAACAAGAAGTGTTTATACTTTATAGCTCCCCTCATTCCCATGAGTAAAATAGGTGAGCATTTGAAGAGGTACCGGTGACTGTTCCATTGCCTCCTCAGTTTCCACAGATCATAGGTAAGGAGAGCAATGCTTTTAGTGAGAGAAGCCCTAAGAGGAAAAGGAGGTGCTAATAGGCACTGCTTCAAGTAAACAGGATGTTTTTTTTTTCTTTGTCAGAAGTATCTGCCCAATCTAAGAACTAAAGACAATCCTGTGTTCCTATTGCCTCTCACAGTTCCAAATAGCAGAAAGCCTGGATGAATAAATACAGAGATTTGACAAGCCAGTAAAGAGGGCAGTTGACTTTCCATGCCTCCCCTGGTTCCACAATCCAAGAGTGAGATAGAACTAGGGGTGATTTCCATACATCACATTGCAATTTTGTCTAAGAGTGATTTACAAAATTGTTGCTCATGGGGGTGTCATTTGTTCAAATACATAGTCCAAGATTGTCCTTCGTTCAAGACTCCAGTTGTTCCCAGAAGCTGACTCTGAATCAAAGTACTAGTTTTCAATTTCTTGCAATTTCCTCTGCACTTTCCCCAGTGCTGACCAAGGGCCCAAGTTAATAATGTTGGCAGCTCCTAGTGTTGGATCGGTTATTTATGACATCTTAAAATAACTACTGAGAGTGCATTTCTTTGGTTTACTCTTGATAAGATTTGTTTTGATTGTAACAAATTAAAATGTAGGACATAATTTATTAATGGTTGCTGAACTTTTGCCACACATTTTAAGTTTTGAACTTAAAAATTTTATAATGAATGGGGTTTGCCAATTATTTGGATGTGAAAGAAATTGGAAGATATATAAATACAAGGAAATTCATATAATTAACTTCTTTGGGACAGGAATTACCTTATTTACTCTTTCACATACAGGAGATACTCAGTATTAGTTGAATGAATGAGTTGATAGTAGAATAATAGTAATCCTTTCATAATTCTATGCCACTTGATAAACTATTTACTGAGTCGGATAATCTCATCAGTAAACTCAGTTGAATATTTCCAGTATCCCAGGAGGTATACAGGCTTGTTTGATTACCTTCACCAGGGAAGATTCTACACTTGATAATTAGTATAAGGGAATCTGAATACAGGTCTTTTCATAGACACTCCACTGAACCAGGCACAATCACCAACCTTGTTTTGAATAGGATTTAATTTAAGAAAGAGTGTGAACTAAACACAAGTCTTTTTTGCCCCCTGAACACTCTCATTCGCACACAGGCTTTCCTACCTCAGAGTCCCCAGGGAAGGCTGTGGGAAGCCCTCAGATACCCGCTTGTCTCTCACCTATTCTCTTCTCAAAGCCTGTTCACATAAAAGATCTGAGAAATACCATTCTGCCAAATCATAGCTTAATAGCGACCCCTTTTGGGAATTTTTGTTTTTAGCAATGTAGAGCACACAATCTGGGCTGCCAGCTGCCTTCTTGGCCCTTAAAGCTGGTTTGTCACAAGTCATCATGCCAGAAGCTCAAAAGAGCCAGCCCCCTGTGATCAACATCCTCAGTGCAGGTGCTGGTCCACATTGCCTCCTCCTATAGTAGTACATCCACTCCGTGGCATCATAAGCTGGATCCTGTGATATGATTGAAGGCCTTTCTAATTTTGTCAACTATTTGGACATTCTACTGCAATTTATCTATGTCCCTTAGTCACATTCATCCCACGGTTAGCAGATAGCTATCAAATAAGTATCACCATTACCCCAATAGTAAGGTGTCTGGAATCAGAAATCAATAGTAGCATTGGGGACCAGAAGAGATCTAGAGCCTTGTTATCATATTTATTTGACCTCTGCTTAAGACTTATAGCTGCATCCTATTTATCATAGCTATTTTTTTTTCAGTGAAGGAGAAGTTATCAAACTTATGCTGAAAATATTTAAACAAGCCTCATTGCAAATTCTTGTTAATATGTATTCTGTCCCTTTCTACACATTGTTAGAACTTCCAACTCCCCGGTTCCAAACGCAATAGCATTTGCACAGTATGCAAGTTGGCAACCTCATCTGTTATTGGACCTAAGCTCAGGATTTGGAGATCCCAGTTGATGCCTATTACTCTAGGCTTCAAATTACCTACAAAAGGGAGATCAGAAAACAGTACATCCTTCTGGAATTTTCTATCCTTTGAACTCCTGACTCTCAAAGATTAACTATTCACTTTAAATCATTTTTTTCCTGCTAAAATTTCTGGATCTATGTGCCAACTTCACTTGATTATTTATACCTCTCCCTCATGCCCTGGTATGACAATGCTGATTCATGTATCAATGAGGACCGCTTTCGTTGTTACAGGCAATTAAATTGAACGATGACATGGCAATTTATGGAAGATGTGAAGCTTAAAATCAAGACTTTAAAAATACCATGTTCTATCACGAGAAACACTTGAGATTCAGGGGTAGTTCACAATGATTGTATGTTTGGTGAAAAGGGATTGGACCACAGTGACTGATGGTGATAGCAAATTTACAAAAATATGTATACAATCATATTTAAAACCAGGGGAAATTACTGCTGTTACTGGAACTGAGAGACATGACCTAAACACAGATGTGATTAGGACAGAATAATAATCCCTTCACTAGAGCTATCTATTCATGGTCCCTGAGCAGCATCTATCAGAATCTCATTTCACAATATGACCTCTATCTTCCCCTTCAGTCCATGTAGATTTGTCTTTCCTTCTGTGGATTTTCTGTAAGCCAATGAACCTGTCAATTAATCTACTTGTCAATTAAGCAAGAGAAAGGAATTACTATTTGCAAGGATGGAAAAGGGACCTCATATTGTGGCTGCAGACAATTGTCAGGGTCTCCCTTTTGCTCAATCCACTTTTTGCCCTTTTGCCAGGCAGTCCTCTGTGATTCATTATCTGTTTTATGAAATATAGCCAAGAAAAAGAATTCAGGAGAGTGTTCTCATGATATAGCTATAGTTCTTCACCTCAACCCCTTAGCTATTTTGTTTGGGGTGGCTTTGGATGAACTAAAAGGGTGTATACATTATAACCTCTATCTAGCCACATATTCCTTGACTAATTCAAGTAAGAGCTGAATCCTCTTCATCAAATTGCTATTATCATGGGCACAGATCTCAGTTACTTAAAATGGAACTTGCTTTATTTGAATTCTGTTAAATTAAATTTTCAGACAGTGATCTAACACACTAGCTTGTGAAATTTTTGTCTAGTAAGAAACAAATCTCTTTCTGTGTAAAAGGTAAATCCAAAGGTCCTTTTCTTTGCTCTATAGGACAGAGTTTTGTATCTAATCCAGCAATCTCATCCCAACAATTCTTTGCTGAATTGTCTGTAAATGCACTTTGATCTGGTCTTACCATTTTTACTGGTTCTCTAAAGGGTTGATTAAAATCTTTGATATGTGCATTTGGTTTTGGATGGGATCATGTTTTTAACTTTGCTAAAATGATGCTTTAGCAGTTGCAGAGGCTGTTCCACACTCGATACCTAAGTGAACTAAACTGACAGACTAACTAAACTGAGGGGCTTGAGATGAGTACCTCCTGGGATGTTTATCTCAGGCACACCTCTTCTTGGATCCAGAGTGAATTTTAAACAGGAAAGTAACTTTTAACCTTGCTGACTCTCTTTTTCTCTCTGCGTATTTTTCAACTCTTTTCTGATTTGGAGATTTTACATTTGTTTTTGACTTGCACATAACCCGCAAGTTATTCTCTATTTGGAATTGCTTTCAGGTGATGATAGATTTATTTTCTGTTTGGTGAAAGCACAGAATCTGATTTGGTATTCTCTTTGAATCAGTTGTGAGCTCAAAGCAATTAAGAATTGTGTGCCCACTGGGAAAGAGAGTACATTGTTATGATGCAGACTGGTAAGTTTATGCATTGCTCCATTTATTTTTAACCTTAGAACTGAAACTGTAAGAGCTCTGTGTCTGCATAATTGATAAAAACCCTTGATCTCTCACTGTAGAAGAATAAAATGCTTCCCACCCCAAGAGGATATTAATAAATTAAATAATAACATCTCTTAAATTAAGGAAGTTCTGTTCTCATGGTTTAGAGACATAAATGAGTATGTATAAAAATTTAACATTTCCCAAATTCACTTGGATAAATTAAACCAGTTTAATAATTTTGATTTTTAAAAAATAAATAAGAGCTCTAAATATTGTTCTTAAGTTTATCATGTACCACAAAGTAAGTATATGGTTTATTTTAAAATAATATTTGTGTTTTTTGGACTTTGTATACTGTTCATTCATATATTATATGAACCAATGACACTCCAACAACAAGTATGAGTATAGTGAATGGGAATTCCAAGGAGAGGCTAAATTTCAGTGTGTGCATATGTGCATGTGTTTCTCAGAGAAAACGAGAGTACTAAGAACTTGAAATAGGACTCAGGCAGAAACTACCGTATGATGCTTTAGAATTTACGAAGTGCTTTATATCAATTATCATATATAAATTATATCATTTAGGGGGCATAGACATGGAATGTTTTCTTGTGTTGGGTAAAAAAAATAAAATTATTTTATTTGTTCTCAATTATATGAGGCATAATATTCCAAATATCATACTCATTTTATTGAGAAGTCAGAGTTAGAAATGTTAAATGTTTTGGAAGATCACACACATAATAATTGGTGAATTTAGAAAATAGTAGATCCAAAAATGGTTTCCCCACTCTACCAACGAACTCTGTCCTTTTGAGGACTACAAACTCTTAACAATAATCACATTTTGAGTATATATGCCCTACATGTAAATGCTTATTTATTTATTTTACATATATATTCATATATCAGATATAAAAGATAAAAAATAATGTTGAGCTATATTAAAATATCATAGAAGTTCTACTATTTTCTTCCCATACAATGGGAATCATGTTATGCACCCTGAGGGGAAGTGCTAGAATGTAATTTTTTTAATTTATAATCTGCATTAGCCCATGTCTGGGACCTTTTGTTTTATTACATGACCAGTTTGGTCCCCCAAAGATAAAGAGATTTATGATGAACATAGAGGGGGAAACAGATTCTTTCTGCATGGACCTACTTCCTCTCCAATGATTATCTTAGAAATATAGTCCTTATTTTTCCCAGAGGCTTAGGGTCTAACACAAATACCACCCTCTATCTCGGATACTCTGTTTAAAATGAAATATGTCATCACATTTCTATGCCCAATGGCTCTTCAGAAGTAGCTTTATACAGGACAAAGGATCCACAACCTGTACTCATGTTGCCAAAATGGATCTTAACTATGAAAAGGAAAACCCTTCTTCTGAATGGAATAAACTTGCTTCCTTATCTTTATCTTCAAAACTTCCTTGACAGGTATGCAAAACGGGATATCATTTTTGCCTTTAACAAACAAAAAACCAGAGTCTCCAGTTAACTATTATTTGCCCAATACATTTTACATCATAGGCTATTAACAAAATTAAGTTGAATGAGTGAATGAATGAGCTTAAGTTCATGAAGGAAGTAGATCTATTTCTAAAATCTAAGTATTCTAACTCCTTGTATCGTGAGGATTTTTTTTCTTAAAATTTAATTGTCCTTGGCAAGGATATTATGGAAAGGAATAAAACTAAAGCTGGAATAGGAAGAGCTGGATCACATGCAAGCAATTTCCTAACTATCTTATTTGAGCCTTAGACTACTTCTGTAAAACAGTGTATTTAACATCTACCTTGCCCATCTCAGAATGTTGTTCACGTGGCCAAACTAGGCAATCTATATTGAATTCCCTATGAATGCATTTTTTTCTCATCTAAAAGAATGTTCTAAATTATTGAAGGATAGGACTTTTTCTCAAAATGCCTGGATCAAGAAAGACACAAATGTGAAACCTACTTATTACCAGCTATTCTAATAAATACATTGATCAGGATTGAGTGCTTTATTCTCCATCTGATCACAAAATTTCCCTGTACTGAAAATATTCAAGATATAATATGAAGTAAGCACCAGATATATATAAAGTATTCAAGACATAATATGAAGTAAGCACCAGATATATATATATATATATATATATATATATATATATACACACACATATATATATACACATATATATATATATATATATATTGGAAATCCATTCAAGGAAATTGCAATCTAATTATGAAGGAAGGTGTTCTATTTTGCTAGAGTTCCCATAACCAATTATCATAGATGAGGTGGATTAAACAAAAGAAATTAATTTCTCACTTTTCTTGAGGTCAAGGACTGGTTTCTTCTGAGTCTCTCATGGCTTGCAGATAACTACCTTCTTTCTCATTGTGTCCTCACATGGTGTTTTCTCTGGGGTGTGCACATACCAGTTTCTCTTGGTGGGTCCAATTTTCCTCTTCCTATAAAGAAAATAGAGTGGATTAGGAAAACACCCTAAAAGCTTCATTTTCATCTTACTCACAATTTTATTTAAAAAAATTTTTTAATTGAGTTTTTAAAAATAAATGACAGCAGAATGCATTATAATTCTTACTACACGTATAGAGCACAATTTTTCATATCTCTGGTTGTATATAAAGTATGTTTACACCAATTCATGTCTTCATGCATGTACTTTGGATAATGATGTCCATCACATTCCACCATCCTTGCTAACCCCCGCCCTCTCCTTTACCCTCCGGCCCCTCTGCCCTATCTAGAGTTCATCTATTCCTCCCATGCTCCCCCTTCCTACCCAACTATGAATCAGCCTCCTTATATCAGAGAAAACATTCTGCATTTGTTTTTTGGGGGAATTGGCTAACTTCACTTAGCATTTTCTTCTCCAACGCTATTCATTTACCTGCAAATGCCATGATTTTATTCTGTTTTATTGCTGTGTAATATTCCATTGTGTATATATGCCACATTTTGCATACTCACAACTTTAAAACCCTATCTTCAAATACAGTCACATTCTGAGAATCTGATATAAAACTTAAGTGAACAGAATTCAGCTCATAAAACAAAAAAAACTCTAAAAGTGCATATGACAAGGAGGAAGCAGAAAATGATGCTATATAAATTATGATAAAGTACAATCAGCAAGAAACTAGACCTATGAAATCTTAAAGGAAAAGAAATCTGTGGTGGGTTTTGGAGTGAAGGGGAATAAAAAGTGGGTGCTTCCCACTGGAGGAATAAGGTGGACATTTAATGGAACTAATACATAAGTGATGTGCTGGAATCACATGATTTTTCTGTCCCTATTTTAGTTCAAGATAATATAATGGTGATACTTCTATGTATAATATTTCAGCTTATAAAATATTTCCATTTATATTCATTTGAGCAATTGTAAGGTTCTAATACTATGTACTGTGTAGGTATTACTACCTAGACATACTGATCCCAAACAAGATCTTTTCTGATATTTTGTTTCATTTTGTATGGTTTTTTTTGGGGGGGTGGGGTGGGATTTTTATTAGTGCATTTTAATTATACGAAATAATTAGTTTTATTGTGGCATATTCATACATGCAAGTGTCCTACTTGAATCATAGGTAGGTATCCGTTCCTTTCTCACTGCTCCATGTGAATCCCTCCTGAAGCCGTGCTCACTCATAGAGGAGGACCTTTCCCCATAGAGGAAGACTATTCTTCAATCACAAGCACCCGAGTGGCTGTGCCCACCTGACAGAATCTCTAAATGTGTTCTCAAGTTCCAAACAAGTTCTAGCCACTACATAGCATTTCCCTAGAATTATAACTTTTAAATTAACCTTTGGCTTTTATTTTTTTTTTTTTTTTTTTTTTTTGCTTTCTAATAATTTAGAGTACCAGTGATTGAGAGAGACACATAGGTCAGTGGAACCGAATAGAAAACCCACAAATAAATTCAAACATCTACAGCCAATTGGTAACAAAATGACAAAAACACACATTGAAAAGAGATTCTGTTTAAAAACTGGAGCTGGAAAGACTGGATTTCCATATAGAGAAGATTCGACCCTATATGTCACCGTGTACAAAAATCAACTCAACATGGATCAAAGACCTTATGTAAGACCTGAAACTGAAACTGCTAGAGGGAAACCTAAGTGAAATGCTTCAAGGTATTGGTACAGGTAATGATTTTTCTGTATAGGACTCCAAAAGCACAGAAAGGAAAAGCTAAAATTTACAGATGTAATTATCTCAGACTAAAAAGCTTCTGTGGAATAAAAGAAACACTCAACAGAGGAGAGACAACCTATAGAATGAGAAAAAAAAATATTTGCTAGCCATTCATCTGACAGAGATTTAATATCTAGAATATAGAGAGAACAATAAAAAAAAAGTGTTATGGTTTGCATCTAGAAAATCCTCCAAAGTCTCATATGTGATTAAAGGCTTGGTTACCAATGCAGCAAAGCTCAAAGGTAGGAATTTTATTTATTTATTTATTTTTGTACCAGGCATTGAGCTGAGGGGCTACTGAGTCACATCCCCAATCTTATTTTGCATTTTATTTAGAGAAAGGGTCTCACTGAGTTGCTTAGTGCCTTGCTATTGCTGAGGCTGGCTTTGAACTCCTGATCCTCCTGCCTCAGCCTCCTGAGCCACTGGGATTATAAGCATGAGCCACAGAGGTAGGAATTTTGGGAAGTGATTGTATCATAAGGACTCTAGCCTTAAGCAGTGGATTGATCTACTGATAGATTAAGAATCTGAATGGATTATTGGGAGGTGGCATAAACTGTCATAGGTTGGGTCTAATTTAAGTAAGTAGATCCTTTGGGGTGTGCCCTTGAGGACTATATCTCTCCCTTGGCCCCTCCTCCCCCTCCCAGTCTCTTTTTGCTTAGCTAAACAGCTTTCCTCCACCACACCCTTTTATCTTGGTGCTCTATCTTATCTCAGGCCCACAATAATGGAGCCACCCAACCATGGAATGAAACTCAGGCAACTACTCAAATAAATCTTTCCTCCTCAGAGTTGTTTATCTCAGGTTTTGTCATAGTGATGAAAGGCTTACTAACACACCAAGTAATCTAATTTAAAAAAGACAAATGAAATAGCACATCAGTGGAGTAGAGGAAATGGACTGGGGGGTGGGGGGCGGGGAGAGAAGAGAGACAGGATAAGGAAGAACAGTGAAATGAATCTAACTTAAATTCCCCATGTACATATAAGAACATACCACATGAATCTCACTTTCATGTATCTCAAAAGGCAACAATTAAAAAAACAAACTATAAGTAAATAGGAGAAAGGTCAGTAGAATGCAGGAAAGGGAGAAGGATACTAATGGAGAATAAATTAGAACATATATTCCAGGCTTTTATAAAATCATGTCAAAATGAATCTTAATTTCATGTATAGCTAAAAAGAACTAATAAAATAAAAGAATAATTGCATTACAAAAAAAATGGGCAGAAGATCTAAATTGACACTTCTCAAGAGAAGAAATACAAATGACCACTAATGATATGAAAAAAAAAAATACCCAATAACATTAGGCATCAGGGAACAACAAATCAAAACTACCCCTCCCTGTCTCTTTCTGCTTCCTAACTGCCATGAGCTAAGACTTACCATCTCAGCCCAGTTTGAATGGCAAGAATGTAGAGAAAAAGTAACACTCATACAGTATTGGTGGAAATATAAATTAGTATAGTTACAGTGGAAAATGGTACAGAAATTCCTCACTAAACTAAAACTAGAATTCCTCTATGACCCAGCTATCTCACTAGTTGGTATATATTTGAAGGACATGAAGTCAGCATACAAAAGAGTTACCTGCATACCCATGTTTATTGCAGCACAATTCATAATAGCACAATTCATAATGTGGTCTCAGCCTTGGTGTTCATTCACTGAGTAATTGGTAAATAAAATGTGGTGTGCATACACAACAGAATATTACTCAACCCTAAAGTAGGATGTCATTTTCAAGAAAAAGGATGGAACTGGAGGATTTCACGTTAAGTAAAATAAACCATACGGAGAAAGACAAGTATCACATGTTCTCATTCATACTGGAAACTGAAAAGAAATAAAAATAAATTTTAAAAAGATGCCCTGAAAATACAAGAGGTGTTCCTAGGGACTGGGAAGGATGCCAGAGGGGAAGGAAAGAGGAGGCAAAGACAGGAGATGGTTAGATGGATATGATCAAAATATGATGTGTGCATGTATGGATATATCACAGTGCAACCCATTATTTTGTATGATGAATGTGTTAATGATTATAATAACAAAAAAGGAAAGGAACCAGGATAAACCAAACAGAGTTGCAATGGGGAGGAGTAGATCAACACTTCATCATTCAGATACATCCTAAAAGCAAAGAATCTCCAAATTATTGGTTGCAAGTTTTAAGCTGTAATTAAGGGATTTTTTTCTTCATTTTTTCTTCTGTATCTTTGAATCCAGAGAATCTAAGTCATTCTAAAAGGAGTTATTCCTGTCAGCTGCCAGCTGTTCTAGATGGTGTTTAATCAACTGATTGAGTTGGGTGCATATCTTAAAATACAAAGTCATTTTGTCTGATTTGAGGTCCCATATATTATCTATGTTCTTCATACTATATTTGCATTCTGCACCAGGAATGCATTATAAATTCTGCCTTCAGTGAAAGCTATAAGTCTTCACAAACTCCACACTTAAAATATTTAACTACCATAAAAAAGTTGGGGCATGATCAGATAGCTGGAAGAAAATGTTACTTAAGGCATTATTGAAAATGTCATGATGTCAGGATGTCACATGGGTCTATAAGCAGGAAAAAGCTGCAAAGATGAAATTAAACAGGATAACTTCATCAAATAGTTCATTTGAAAACGCCTGTCATTTGCGGAATGTATGCTAAAAGGCATACTAAAATGTGTATCTTTGAAAACCAATTATATTTCTAGTGACAAATCCAAAAATAAATAAAGAACCATAAGCAGAGACAGATATTTATGTACAAGATATTTCATTAGAATGATATTCATAAAAAGCCAAAGGGTGGGCACATTTTCAACAATATGTAATTTATTAACTAAATTATGGTACATCTATAGGATAAACAATTAAATCATCATTAAAAATCAGACTCTTCACAAACTTTTATCTTTAATATGGATCTATTTTTTGGAGCCTTTTGACCCTAGATGTGATCTGTGAACTACTTGCATTATCAATCAGCCAATAGCTTTTGAGAAATGAGTATTGGCAGGTGCCTTCTAGAGCTACACTCTAACACCGTCCCAGGTGATATCTGGGATCAAAATAAAGTTTGAGAAATCCCTATAAGATACAAGTGTCACATACTCTCATTTTACAGGTATGATGCTAAGGCACAAAAATGTCCTGCATGAGAAAGACCTGGCGATGCTACTTTACCTATTTTCCTATAATGAAGATTTCATTGAGAGAGTGCAAAGCCATTTGGTGTTTTTGTGCTTAGTAGAATCTATACAGGGACCAGATAAGAATTCACCTACCAATAGATAATAAGGGACAGGGTAAAAAAGCTTGCTGAAAAAAACTTACTAGCTACTCTGTCCTCAGAATCTCTTACTTCAACCTTTTCTCTAACCCCATTTAGAAAGTATTTGAAGTGCCACAAGGAAGTCATAGACAAGTCCCATAGCCACAGTGCAACACCACAGACAAAAACAAAGAAAGCCAGCTATGAACCCTTGTCAGGTATAAAAGAAGATTTCTGAGGATAAAGGTGAGCTTAGGCTTGATGGATCTCATAACTGCATAGAATTCTGAAACATAAGGCCATTTATTATAAAAGTTAATCCTCACACCACTTCAGCACCATACTCTCTGGATTTTCAGGGTTTTCCAGTGTCTCACCTGAGACCTGATATGCATTTTCTTTCAAATGTTTAATAACTAAAGGATCAAAACCAAACATTGTCTCACAGGAAAGTGCTGAGAAGCATATGACTGAGACATTTTATTCATGTCAACCACACAATTATTCATTTATTCACTTTTGAGTACCAACTATGATTCAGAATTTTAGTCAGATTTTTGTTGTTGTTGTTGCTGTGACCAAAACACAAGGGAGAACAGTTTAGAGGAAAAGTTTATTTTTGACTCCCAGTTGTAGAGGTTTGGTCCATGTTCTTTTGACTCCATAATTCTGGGTCCAAAGTGAGGCAGACCATCAAAGCAGAAGGCTGTGGAGAGAAAAGCAGCTCAGAACATACCAACCAGGAAGCAGAGTGAGCTCTTCTTACCCTTCTTAAGTGGGGGGGGGGGGGGGCAAAAGAGTCACAATCCCAGTGACCTACTTCACCAGCCACACCCTACCTGCCTACAGTCACTGCCCAGTTAATCCCTATCAGTGGATTAATTCACTGATTAGGGTAAAGCTCTCATAATCTAATCTTTTCACCTCTGAGCCATCTAGTATTGTCTGACTCGTGAGTGATGGGAGACAACTCACATCTTAACCACAACAACAAGGTGCTCTGAATTTATGATCCCTTACTAAGTTATCTCTATCCCACAATGACTCACAGTCAAGGCAGGTAAGTTGAAAAGCAACAAAATAAATTAAATTCAATATGGAATGTTCCATAACAGGGACAAGATTCAAATGCTTAATGAATATATTTATTTCTGAGAAGGGGAAGAAATGAAAGGCTTTCTGAAGACAGGGAAACTTTAATCTAGGTCTGTTTCTACCACTTAGTTAAGACTCTCCTATTAGAAATACCGAGACATATTACGCATTCTGTACTCATAGCTGACATGAAAGGATTAGCAGCTACCATTCCCTGAATGACTGACATTGCCAAAGCTTCTTGTAGGATTTTTGCACAGTTTGAACCAGTGTTTACAACTCAGTAAATGTCTCCAATACCTACTATTGTTATTTGGATCTGCAATGTTTCCCAAAGGCTCAGGTGTTGAAGACTTGAGCCTGAGGCAGGAATTTTAGGAAGTAATTTGATTATGAAAGCTCTAATCTCTACAGTGGGTACATGCATTGATAGATTCATAATGGAATGGACTATTGAGAGATGGTGGAAACTATAGGAGGTAGAGTTGAAGGAAAGACATACCTGGAGGTGTGCTCTAGAAGATTGTATCTTGTCTGTGAACCCTCCCCTTCTCTCTCTCTCTCTCTCTCTCTCTCTCTGCTTTCTGGCCATTATGATGTGAATAGCCATGCTGTACTACACCTCCGCCCCCTGCATGATTGTTTTATTTTCTTTTTTTAATGATTTATTTTTTAAAAATACATGACAGCAGATGCATTACAATTCTTATTACACATATAGAACACAATATTTCATATATTTGTATATAAAGTATGTTCACACCAATTCATGTTTTTATACAAGTACTTTGGGGTATTTTTTTATGGATTACAATTCTTATTACACATATATACCACAATTTTTTTTTATCTCTGTTTGTATATAAATTAGGTTGACACCCAATTCATGTCTTCATACATGTACTTTGGATAATGAAGTCCATCACATTCCACCATCCTTGCTAATCCCCTGCCTCCTTCTTTTCCCTTGCTCCTCTCTTCCCTATCTAGAATTCATCTATTCCTCCTGTGCTCCCCCTCTCTACCCCACTATGAGTCAGCCTCCTTATATCAGAGAAAACATTCAGCATTTGTTTTTTGGGGATTGGCTAACTTCACTTAGCATTATCTTCTCCAATGCCATCCATTTACCTGCAAATGCCATGATTTTATTCCCTTTTAATGCTGAGTAAAATTCTACTGTGTATATATACCACATTTTTTTATCCATTTTTCCACTGAAGGGCATCTAGGTTGGCTCCACAGTTTAGCTATTGTGAATTGTGCTGCTATAAACATTGATGTGTCTGTGTCCCTGAGTATGCTGTTTTTAAGTCCTTTGGATATAGTCCGAGGAGAGGGATAGCTGGGTCAAATGGTGGTTCCATTCCCAGATTTCCAAGGAATCTCCAAACTGCTTTCCATATAGGCTGCACCAATTTGCAGTCCCACCAGCAATGTATGAGTGTACCTTTTTCCCCACATCCTCGCCAACACTTATTGTTGTTTGTCTTCATAATAGCTGCCATTCTGACTGGAGTGAGATGATATCTTAAAGTAATTTTGATTCGCATTTCTCTGATTCTTAGAGATGACGAGCATTTTTTCACATATTTGTTGATTTATTGTATGTCCTATTCTGAGAAGTGTCTGTTCAGGTCCTTGGCTCATTTGTTGATTGGGTTATTTGTTTTTTCGGTGCTTAGCTTTTTGAGTTCTTTATATACCCTAGAGATTAGTGCTATATCTGATGTGTGAGGGGTAAAGATTTGTTCCCAGGATTTAAGCTCTCTGTTCACCTCACAGATTGTTTCTTTTGCTGAGAAGAAACTTTTTAGTTTGATTCCATCCCATTTATTGATTCTTAGTTTTAATTCTTGTGCTATAGAAGTCTTATTGAGGAAGTTGGGGCCTAATCCCACATGATGAAGATTAGGGTCTACTTTTTCTTCTATTAGACACAGGATCTCTTGTTTAATTCCTAGGTCCTTGATCCATTTTGAGTTAAGTTTTGTGCATGGTGAGAGATAGAAGTTTAATTTTATTTTGTTGTACATGGTTTTCCAGTTTTCCCAGCACCATTTGTTGAAGATGCTATCTTTTCTCCAGTGCATATTTTTGGCACCTTTGTCTAATATAAGATAATTGTAATTTTGTGGGTTATTCTCTGTGTCCTCTACTCTGTACCATTGGTCTACCAGTCTGTTTTGGTGCCAATACCATGCTGTTTTGCTTACTATTGCTTTGTAGTAAAGTTTAAGGTCTGGTATAGCGATGCTACCTGCTTCGCTCTTCTTGCTAAGGTTTGTTTTAGCTATTCTGGGTCTCTTATTTTTCCAGATGAATTTCATGATTGCTTTTTCTATTTCTATGAGGAATGCCGTTGGGATTTTGATCAGAATTGCATTAAATCTGTATAGTGCTTTTGGTTTTTGATTATTTTGATCATTTTGATAATATTAATTCTGCCTATCCAAGAGTAAGGTAGATCTTTCCATCTTCTAAGGTTTCCTTTGATTTCTCTCTTTAGAGTTCTATAGTTCTCATTGTATAAATCTTTCACCTCTTTTGTTATGTTGATTCCTAAGTATCATCTTTTTTTGAGGTTATTGTGTATGGGGTACTTTTTCTCATTTCCTTCTCAGAAGCTTTGTCACTGATATACAGAAATGCCTTTGATTTATCGGTGTTGATTTTATATCCTGCTACTTTGTTGAATTCATTTACTAATTCTTGAAATTTTCTAGTGGAGTTTTTTGGGTCTTCTAGGTATAGAATCATATCATCAGCAAATAGTGCTAATTTAAGTTCTTCTTTTCCTATACATGTCCCTTTGATTTCTTTCATACGTCTAATTGCTCTGGCCAGTGTTTCAAGAACTATGTTGAATAGAAGTGGTGAAAGAGGGCATCCCTGTCTTGTTCCAGATTTTAGAGGGAATGCCTTCAATTTTTCCCCACTTAGAATGATGTTGGCCTGAGGCTTAGCGTAGATAGCCTTTACAATGTTGAGATATGTTCCTGTTATCCCTAGTTTCTCTAGTGTTTTGAACAGAGCATAAAGGGGTGCTGCATTTTGTCAAATGCTTTTTCTGTGTCTATTGAGATGATCATATGATTCTTATCTTTAAGTCTATTGATATGATGAATAATATTTATTAATTTCCGTATGTTGAACCAAACTTGCATCCCTGGAATGAATCCCACTTGATCATGGTGCACAATCTTTTTGATATGTTTTTGTATTCAATTTGCCAGAATTTTATTGAGAATTTTTGCACCTATGTTCATTAGAGATATTGGTCTAAAGATTTCTTCTTTGATGTATCTTTGCCTGGTTTTGGGGTGAGGGTGATATTGGCCTCATAGAATGAGTTTGGAATTACTGCCTCTTTTTCTAATTTCCTGAAATAATTTGTAGAGTATTGTTATTAGTTCTTCTTTAAAGGTTTTGTAGAACTCAACTGTGTATCCATCCGGTCCTGGGCTTTTCTTGGTTGGTAAGCTTTTGATGGCTTCTTCTACTTCCTCACTTGATATTGGTCTGTTTAAATTGTGTATATCTTCCTGAGTCAATCTTGGCAAATCGTATTATTTAAGAAATTTGTTGATGCCTTCAATGTCTTCTATTTTATTTGAATATAAGATTTCAAAATAATTTCTAATTATTCTCTGTATTTTTGTAGTGTCCGTTGTGATATTACGTTTTTCATCACGTATGCTGGAAATTTGAGTTCTCTCTCTCCTCCTCTTTGTTATCATGGCTAAGGGTCTGACAATTTTATTTATTTTTTCAAAAAACCAACTTTTTGTTTTGTCAATTTTTTCAATTGTTTCTTTTGTTTTGATTTCATTGATTTCACCTCTAATTTTAATTATTTCTTGTCTTCTACTGCTTTTGCTGTTGGTTTATTCTTCTTTTTCTAGAGCTTTGAGATGTAGTATGAGGTCATTTATTTGTTGACTTTTTCTTCTTTTAAGGAATGAACTCTATGCAATCAATTTTCCTCTTATTACTGCTTTCATAGTGTCCCAGAGATTTTGATATATTGTGTCTATGTTCTCATTTACCTTTAAGAATTTTTAATCTCCTTCTTGATGTCTTCTGTGACCCATTATTCATTCAGTAGAATATTGTTTAGTCTCCAGGTGAATGAAAAATTTTTATTTTTTATTTTGTTGTTGATTTCCAATTTCATTCCATTATTATCTGATAAAATGCATGGTAGTATCTCTACTTTTTTGTATTTGCTAAGAGTTGCTTTGTGACATAGTATATGGTCTATTTTAGAGAAGAGTCCATGTGCTGCTGAGAAGAAAGTGTATCTGCTTGATGCAGGTTGAAATATTCTATATATGTCAGTATATCTAAGTTATTGATTGTGTTATTGAGTTCTATAGTTTCTTTATTCAACTTTTGTTTGGAAGATCTATCCAGTGGTGAGAGGAGAGGTGTGTTAAATTCTCCCAAGATTGTTGTGTTGTGGTCAATTTGACTCTTGAAAGTGAGAAGAGTTTGTTTGATGAACATAGCTGCACCATTGTTTGGGAGATATATATATATATATATATATATATATATATATATATATATATATATATATATGATTGTTATATCTAGTTGTTGTATAGTTCCCTTGAACAGTATATAGAGTCCATCTTTATCCCTTTTGATTAACTTTGGCATGAAGTCTACTTTATTTGATATGAGTATGGAAACTCTGGCTTGCTTCCACAGTCCATGTGAGTGGTATAATTTTTCCCAACCTTTCACCTTCAGTCTATGTGGTCTATGTTCTTTTCCTGATGATTTATTTGATCTTCATTGTCTGATTTCCTGTCTTCTAAGTGGTCTACTCTGTTGGTGATGCTTTCCTTTGAGTTTTGAATTTGGTTTATTATTTCTTTCATTTCAAGGATTTCTGTTTAGTTTTTTTTTTTTTTTTTTTTAGGACCACTATCTCCCTGTTGAGGTGATCTTTTGCTTCTTGGATTTGTTTATGTAGCTCATTGTTGAAGTGATCTTTCACTGCCTGTATTTGTTACATTATGTCTTCTTTGAGATCCTAAAACATTTTACCCATTCATATCCTGAAATCTTTTTCTGTCATTTTTGTCTCCTGTAGCTGCCAATGCTTCTAATGATGCATTGTCTTGATTTGTTTGTGGTACTTTCTTCCCTTGTCTTTTCATATTGCTCATGTGTCTTCCTTTCCAGCTCTGTGGATCTGGCGTGTTATTGTTTTTACCCTACAGATTTGTAGTGCTCTTGTAGGGTTCTAAGATCTCACCTTTGCGGGGAAGGACAATGATAACAGATCCCAATATCAACAATACATCACTTATGAACAAATTGTTGTTATTAAAACATTTACAGTTTAGTCTCAATGTCCAGAAATGTTGGAATCAATTATTATTTAAAATATAATCAGTAGTTTCTTAAAAAGGTTTACAGTTTCTGGCAGTGGACAATGAACTGGGGGTCAGGCCTAGGATGAAATGTTGAGGGGAGAAGATGTGAGAGTATAGAGTTAATATATCTTAGAAAATGTGAAGGAGAAGTCTAGTGAAGAGGATTAGTAGTAGGAGAATAGATAGGAGGTAATTTGGGGTAGACAATTATGTGGGAAGACAGTAGAGTACATAAAATAAACACACCTATGTTTTTAGAAAAATACAGGATGTTAAAATAGTATAATTTGGAGGGTGAAAGAAGAAGAAAGAGGAAAAAAGGGAAAGACAGGAAGAAAGAAAGAAAGAAAAGAGAGAAGAAAAAGAAAAAAGAAAAGAGATGGTGAACATTTTTTCGTGTACTTGTTGATTGATTGTATGTCCTCCTCTGAGAAGTGTCTGTTCAGGTCCTTGGCCCATTTGTTGATTGGGTTATTTGTTATCTTATTTTTTTTTTATATCTTTGTATACTCTGGATATTAGGGCTCTATCTGAAGTGTGAGGAGTAAAACTTTGTTCCCATGATGTAGGCTCCCTATTTACCTCTCTTATTGTTTCTCTTGCTGAGAAAAAACTTTTTAGTTTGAGTAAGTCCCATTTGTTGATTCTTGTTATTAACTCTTGTGCTATGGGTGTCCTATTAAGGAATTTGGAGTCCAACCCCACAATATGTAGATCGGAGCCAACTTTTTCTTCTATCAGACGCAGAGTCTCTGATTTGATATCAAGCTCCTTGATCCATTTTGAGTTAACTTTTGTACATGGTGAGAGAAGGGGATTCAGTTTCATTTTGTTGCATATGGATTTCCAGTTTTCCCAGCACCATTTCTTAAACCAATCAACAAGTACACGAAAAAATGCTCACCATCTCTAGCAGTCAGAGAAATGCAAATCAAAACCACCCTAAGATACCATCTCACTCCAGTAAGATTGGCAGCCATTATGAAGTCAAACAACAAGTGCTGGCGAGGATGTGGGGAAAAGGGTACACTTGTACATTGCTGGTGGGACTGCAAATTGGTGCGGCCAATTTGGAAAGCAGTATGGAGATTCCTGGGAAAGCTGGGAATGGAACCACCATTTGACCCAGCTATTGCCTTTCTTGGACTATTCCCTGAAGACCTTAAAAGAGCGTACTACAGGGATACTCCCACATCAATGTTCATAGCAGCACAATTCACAATAGCTAGACTGTGGAACCAACCCAGATGCCCTTCAATAGATGAATGGATAAAAAAAAAATGTGGCAGTTATACACAATGGAGTATTACGCAGCACTAAAAAATGACAAAATCATGGAATTTGCAGGGAAATGGATGGCATTAGAGCAGATTATGCTAAGTGAAGCTAGCCAATCCCTAAAAAACAAATGCCAAATGTCTTCTTTGATATAATGAGAGCAACTAAGAACGGAGCAGGGAGGAAGAGCAGGAGGAAAAGATTAACATTAAACAGAGACATGAGGTGGAAGGGAAAGGGAGAGAAAAGGGAAATTGCATGGAAACGGAAGGAGACCCTCATTGTTATACAAAATTACATATAAGAGGTTGTGAGGGGAATGGGAAAAAAACAAGGAGAGAAATGAATTACAGTAGATGGGGTAGAGAGAGAAGATGGGAGGGGAGGGGAGGGGGGATAGTAGAGGATAGGAAAGGCAGCAGAATACAACAGTTACTAATATGGCATTATGTAAAAAGGTGGATGTGTAACCAATGTGATTCTGCAATCTGTATTTGGGGTAAAAATGGGAGTTCACAACCCACTTGAATCTAATGTATGAAATATGATATGTCAAGAGCTTTGTAATGTTTTGAACAACCAATAAAAAAATAAAAAATAATAAATTAAAAAAAAAAGAAAA
Organism: Marmota flaviventris; assembly: GCF_047511675.1. NCBI lineage: Eukaryota > Metazoa > Chordata > Mammalia > Rodentia > Sciuridae > Marmota > Marmota flaviventris. The sequence continues at coordinate 41,785,181 of NC_092506.1, read as the reverse complement.
GAAAAAAAGGGCTTATACAATTCCTCTATATTATATTATTCAGGTGACTCAGTCTTCAAAGTCCTATTTCATGCAAAGTTCTTGGTTTTACATATGTTGGGCATTTGAGGGCCAGAGGATCAAAGGGTAGAAGAGAAAGAAGAAGAGAAAGAAAAAAAAAAAAAAAAACTCTTAGAGACCTGTTTCTTTCTCTTCTCATCCTGTAGGAGGGATTGTCTCATCCAGTAGATGTCTCTGACCTCAAGATGGTGTAAGTAACCAGCGTGTGAAGACTGGACCTGGTGTGGAGCATCTGGAAGCGGGGAGTGCTGCCCACCAGTCCCAGCAGAGAAATAGCACCTCACTGGTCTTTTTTTGTTTGTTTGTTTGTTTCCACTCATCTAACTTGAGCTCCTGGTATTGTCTCCCTCTCTTGCTTGGAGATTTCCCTGATCGCTCTGTTATGCTCCAGACTTTAGTATCCTCCCTTCTTTTACTTATCAGATCCTAACTGCAGGACCTCCCACCCCCAGGCTGACACTAGGTGGGCGGCGCCCTGTTCCTCTGCACTCCTATCCAACTGAGAGCTGATCTTGTGTTGGGTGGCCATTGTGAGGAGTTAACGCTGTTGGGGAGGGAGAAGGAATTTGAAATCAGGTACATGCTCAAATGGCGATCCGATCTGATAGCCATACCCAACACAAAATGGTGAGGAAGATTTTCCAAAATGAAGTCGATCTGCTTCCAGCTCCAGGGTGTCTGTTGATGTGGGGAGAGCTGGGCGATGGCTTTGTGCTGTGGATAGGTAGCATCCGAGTGACATGCGTGGGAGTGGAGCACAGTCTGGAGTACTGAAGAGGTGCTGATAGGTGTTTCTGCTAAGCCGCTGGTGAGCCATGTGTGAGCTAGAACTGCAGGCTTAGGGTCTGGAGTCCAGACACTTACTGGAGCCCAGAGGCTCTGATTTCTACACAGGTGGTCACAGCGCTGGTGATTTCTGTGAAAATCAATTGGCCCCTATAGATCCGATCTGGGAACTGCCCCCACCTAATATGGAGAGAATGTTGAGCCAAGATGGCAGGGGTCTGCTTTCAGTGCTGGAGTGTCTGTGAGGTTGGGGGAGCCCGGCGATGGTGTTGTGCCGTGAGTAGGTAGCAGCTGATTGACCTGCGAGGGAGCAGCAGAGCAAAGGCCTGGTGATCTGCAGATGTGCTGCTAGGTGATTCTGCAAAGGCGCTTGCAGAGTCTTGCGTGGACTGGAACTTCGGGTTTTGGGTTCTGGTCGAACACCGAACACTGGTGTCTTACTGGAACACTGAGACTCAGAGCCCTGCGTGAGGTCACAGTGCTGGTGATTTCTGCATACAGCAGCTGTATAGGGGTCCTCTAGCACTCTCAGAGATGTAGTATTTCAACTAGTGAGATCTGCATCACAGAGCAACACAGAATGCTGCCTCCCTCTGCTCTGCCACCTTGAAGACCTGCATGATTGTTTTCTCACCACAGGTCCAAAAATAATGCATTCAGCTGACCATTCATTGAAACCATAAACCTTTACTCCTTTAAGTTTTTATTCTCAGGTAGTCTGTCACAGTGACAGAAAGTTGAGTGACATACCCACCTAGTGGATCAGGCCAAAAATTAAGTCATCCTTGAGTCTTTTCTTTCCCTCACTCTCACAATGAATCCACTAGCCAGTCTTTTAGGTTCAACTTCCAACATAATTTCCCAATCCTTACTTCCTCACTTTCCACTGCCAATGTATAAGCATCCATCATCATTCATCTATGCCACTACAATAATTTCCTATATAATCTGCCATTTCTTTTCTGGCTTCTCATCAAACCCTTTTTCTCACAATAATAAAAAAAAAAATTCTTTCACAATACAGAACAAATTATGCTACTCCCTGGTTTAAAGCCTGTCGATGTTGTACCATTCATGCACAGAATAAACGGAAAATTTATTACCACAGCTTAGAAGAACCCTGTCTGTTCTCTCATGTTCCCCATACCTCACCAAATTCCAATCTTTCCTTTCATTCCATTATGTCTTAGCATTTTTTTGCTGCCATAACGAAAAGACTTAACAAGAACAATTTTAAAGGAGAAAAATTTTATTTAGAGGCTTACAGTTTCAAATTCATAGTTTCAGAGATCTTGGTTCATAGACAGCCAGCTCCATTCCTCAGGGCTCGAGGTAAGGCAGAACCTCATGGTGGGAGAGTTGGTGGAGAGAAAAAACTCAGGAATTGATCAAAAAGTACAGAGAGAAAGACCTCTTCTCATCAGGTAAAATAAAAACCCCAAAGGCATGCCTCCAGGGACACACCTCCTCCAGCCACACTCTGCCTTCCTTCTGTTACCACCACGTTAATTCCTATCAGGGGGTTAATGCAATAACCCCTTATAGCCCAATCATTTCACTTCTAAACCTTCTTGAATTGTCTCACACATGAGCTTTTGTGGGTCACCTAATCTTACTATCCCACACTGGTTACATTTATGTTCCTGATGTACTTTCTTGTCTCTGAATCTTTGCACATCTCAGTTCTTCTTCCTGTTTCTTCTTGATGCTTGGGAGACTCACTCTCATTCTTTTGGCTTGAACTTAAAACATTACTATCTCAGGGAGACTTTTCTGAAATCATGTCTCCCATAAGTTCCTCCCATTATACTGATCACATCCTCTTGATTATTTTATTTATATAGAACATATCATTAAGGTGGCAAATGTGATGGCTTAGGGAAGAGGACTCGGGATTGCCTACAATCTATATCAATTCCATCAGCACACTCCAAGACAAGTCAAATAACATGAATGAATGCTACATTAAATGTATGACTGTCAAATAAACAGTCTCAGTACAATCCTCCCAAGGGCCTCTCTTCCAAATTGGTTACCGTGTCTATAACCCATATGAAATCCTAGAGGTATTACACATTATCCTTATATATGATTCTTTAACTCATATATTTATTTGGGTCTTGTCTATCTATCTTACTAGAATTTAAGCTTCCTGAGATTCCAAAATGGAGCCCAGTACATGGGTTAGTAAATACCTGTTAAGTATATAAATAGATCAACTATGCAGGATAGCTGGGACTATAATATCAATAGAACATGAGGTCTACTATTCTTCCCTTGCTTTTTGTTCTCTCATACCTCAGTTAAATATTCATTCCTTTTTCATTTATTCAATGCCTTTTCATTATTTTTATTTATTTATTTATTGGTACCAGTTGCACCTATGGGCATTTAACCACTGAGCCACATCCCCATCCCATTTTTTTGTGTTTTATTTGGAGACAGGGTCTCACTAAGTAACTTAGGGCCTTGCTAAGTTGCTAAGGCTATCTTTGAACTACTCTGGCCTCTGCCTCCCAAGCCACTGGGATTATAGGCATGCACCACTGCACCCAGCTTACTCAACACATATTTAATACAGAATTTTCTTCCTACGATCTTGGGGTATGGAAAGGAACATGAAAAACAAAACCTTTGTCCTCAAGAATCTAATATTTTTCTTACAACTTACTTGGAGGAGACACACAATAAATACAACAAACTACCCAGTAATTACATGTGCCGTGGAAGAAAAATAAATCATTATGAGGGAAAATTAAAACAGGGTAGTCTTGCTAGGTGACACCTGAGCACAGACCCAAAGAGCATGAACCGCAGTTACAATTATCAGGATAGCTTCACTAAAATGGGATATCATACGATAGAGGACAAGAACGTGGTCTTAAAGAGCTCTGTAGTGGGGGCTCCTCACTGGAAACAAAACCAGATGTCTGGGTGAACCTGAAACATTGCTGAAGTGGAGACACATCCAGTGTACTCCATTTTTGTTTTGTTTTATCAGTTTGCTTTGATGTAGATTGTTTTATTCCATTTTCATATGCTTTATCTGGTATGTGAGCACAATAGCTAGAGACTAGAAGAAAGGAGGGACTATGTTAGAAGATCAATTTCCCCTGGTTCAAATTCATGTGTTTGTATCTTAGTTTCATGGATGAATTAAAATCGTCCCTCATTGGCTGGACAGAGTAAGCATTCAGAAGTTGTTAGTCATCAACTATCAACTCTCTTATCATCATTATCACCATCATCACCATCATCATCTCATTTAATCTTAACCACATCATTCCTAAAAAGGTCTTATTATTGCCTCCATTGAACAGATGACAAAACTGAGGAAAGAGAGATTGAATTGAGCTAACTTCTCATGTGAATCCAAACTAACTGTTTCATTCAATTACACTGCCCAATTAAGTTGCCCCTTAATTGTGAGTATAAGAGCTTATGGAAGACACTGAACTTCATGTTCCATTTCCCTAATTTCCATTCACGTTTTCAAATCTAATACTCCCTTCCCCAGACATTCCCATAAAGACTGAAGATTTCCCTGTTCCAGTTCAATGTCATCTCACCCTAGGCATGAGTTAGAATGCTTTATAAATGCTTTGTTCGTGGGCACTATCTCTAGTAATGGCTGAAGGCTTACAAGATGTAAGTGATTTTTTAAAAAGAAACTCTAGAAATTTAAAAATTGTTAAAAACACTTTTAAACAATGATAAATCGAGTTCAGGGATCCAAAGGTACCAACTTGTCTTCTTGCTTTCAGAATCATGTTCAGCTGCTGATTTAAATAATAACAGGAGGCCCAGGAGATGCTCTGGCAAGCTCAGGGCAGCCCGAAAAGCACTAAAAGAAGCAATTTGGAATTTCCTACGGTCTCCCCTGAAGATAAGTTTAAACATTTACATGTTTTAAAATTCCTTAATCTGACTTACCTCAATAATTCTATCCTTCTCCTGTTTTCTGATTTGTAATCATTATGAGTCGATTTCTCTCTCCCAACAGCAAAATCTGAAGAAATATGTATATATACACATAGCACAGACGTTTAAATATATTAATTCCAAGGCAGCCAACAGCTGATATGGTTTTCCTCTTCTGTTTTATGTTTCACAGAGAAGCCGCAAATCAACATGGTGCCTTTTTGCCACCTAGTGGGAAATTTAATTTTGGTATTTCTCTCCCACCTCTTGTTTTCTAAGAGAAGATGGAAATCTTTGCACACCAAAGAAAGAAAGGAGAAGGCCATGCCTCAGCCTTCAGCATAGAATATCAGAAGGAAAAAGAAAGTTCCAGAAAGAAGACCTATCAGAGATTGGGAGAGCATGAGTAACATTCTCCCACTACATTCTCTTGTCTGGTATTCTTTGATATCATTGTGCTATCATTTTTTTCTATATTCATCTTTTTTATTGCATTCCACGAGATCAATACTGTCTATAAAATCTTATTCTGAAGAGCATAGCCCTAATAAATTAGTTACATCCAAACTTAGTGTGCCAGTGGACTTCAAAGTCTCTTAAAAGAGAGAGGGGAAAAAAGTCAAGGCTAAAATGTCCAGCTATTAAAAACCCACATCAATAATAATAAGAGCTTCAATTTAATGAGAGTTTATGATGTACAGGATGCAGTATGATAATATATGTGAAATTCTGAGCACAGTAACTGTCACATAGTTAGGACCCAATAAATCATAGTTATTTGGTGCCAAATACTGTGTTAATTACCTCACATCTATTATCTTGCTTTATCTTCATTAATGCCTTCAAAGCAATAATTATTTTCCCCTATTTTACATTTGTAGAACAGAGACTCAGTGATTTCCGATGACAAATGAAGAAGACAGAATTTTAATTCTTTGTATGCCTGGAACTAAAATCTCTTTTATAACCTATACTATTATTGTTCAAATAAATAAATTAATAAACAAAACAAGAACCTCTTCATGCTCCTGCTAAGTAATTTTTCCTAACGTGATTTCATGGCAATGTTATCAACCTCTTATACAACATTACATCTTTCTATTTCCGTGGGTATGTTAGACCAAGGAGCAATAAAACTTAACATTAAGCGATAAGCCTCTGAACAGATCAATAGAGATCTCAGTGGGATGGAGTGATCTGAAAGAGAAAGCACCATTGTTACAGAGGAGCCTCTGATGGAATTGTTACAATTCAAAACAGTAGGTTATAATCATGGTTGTCTGGCCATCACAGATTGATGGAAGAAAGGTTAACACAATGGAGTGGGCATTAGTCTATCTTGGTAGCAAGTGAGACAATACAGCACAATTATTCTAAGCATGGACTCTGAGACCAGGCAGCCTGGGTTTGAATGAAAGCTCTGCCATGTACTAACTCTGTGACTGTCAACTACCTAACATATATATGTCCCACTTTCTTCATCTTTAAAAGTAAAAATAATTCTGCCTGCTCCCTTGGGTTATTGGAAAACACTAAATGAGTAATTCAATATAAAGCCTTTACAATGCTGCTTGGCAAAACCTAGATGTTGATAAATCTTTGACATCATCATAAAAAGAAATCTTTGGTTTTTCTGATCAGTGACTCTTCTTTAATCTGTTCTTCAGTTCTTGTAGGAAAAGACAGGTCACTACACTTAAAATGAATTACACCAGTAACACGATGGGAAAGTTTAATTCACAAGAATTTTCCTCAAAGAGAAAATACTATCTTTGGCTGTAACAATATGAAATTTAGTACCTCCTAATCCCCAACCAAATGCAAAGGACCTAGATATTGACTGTCACAGGATATTCAAAAAACAAAAAGGAAACTGTTCTGCATAATAAAAGCAGCATGCGGTAGAATTACAGTGGGTGTTGGGTGGTAGATATGCGGGTAGCAGAACAGAAAAATCAGAAAGTTAGAGGGATATTGGAAAAAGGGTGAAAGAAAAATTCTTAAGAGCAGCAAGAGAAAAAAAATGCCTAAGAAGGAGTGTTAAAAGTGTATTTTAAATTCTACATTTCTCACTAATGTTTTTATAAGAAAATTAGTTCGAAAGATTCAAAGAGGTGTTTATTCTTGGGTGCAGGTGGCTATTAGAAAACCAAAACCAAAACCAAACAAACAAAAGCAAGAACCAGAACCAAGGAAGCTCTAAGTGTAGAAATTCCCAGGTACTAGAAAAATTATGTGGACAGTAGTGTGTACTCAGGGGAACAGAATTGGTTGGAATCATTATCAGTGGCACTAACTTTTGTCATATTTCTTTTTCTTCTGTTTTTAAATTTCTTTTATCTTTTGCAGTGCTAGGGAGTAAATTCAGTGCCTCATGCATGTTAGGTATGCACTCTATCACTGAGCCCTCTGCCTTAACTTCAATCCCTTTAATGACATTTTAAAACTGACAGAAGATCAAAATACTGTTTTATTATTCATTTATTTAATTTAAATTTTATCATATATTGAAAAATTATATTTGCATATATTAATAGGGGTACAAAGTGATATAACACTTGTTAAATACAACGTGAAATGATTAAGTCAAGCTTATTGACATTCACCACTTTGAATACTCAATATTTTTTGTCAAAAAATATGAATATTTGAAATTTACTCTCAGTGATAACAATGGATAATTCTTAGGTATATTCAATGAATTATTGATTCGTAATGTAATTATTAGGTATATTCACTATGCTTTGCAATACATTTTTTAAAAACATTAGACTTATTCCCTCTACCTAACTGATATTTAAGACACTCTTATTGCCATCTCTCTGTTTCTGTTCTCCCCACCCTCTATCCATTGATAGCCACCATTATCATTTATTTATTTTTGATGCAGAACTATACCTAATAGGACATATATAATGTTTTCTTTGTAAAATATTTAGCAGTGATATGGTATCATATAGGATCAAGATTGTAGGTTGACACTCTGGGAAGCAGTTTGGAGATTTCTCGAAAAATAGGGGTGGCACCACCATATGACCCAGCCTTTCAACTCCTGCATATTTTCCCCAAAGATCTAAAAATCAGCATTCTACAGTGACACAGCCATATCAATGTTTATAACAGCAAAATTCATGATAACTAAATTGTGGAACCAACCCAAGTGATCATCAGTAGATGAATGGATTAAGAAATTGATACACACACACACAGAATGGACATTAAAAATTCTACTCAGACATTAAAAAGAATGATATTATGGCATTTGCCAGTAAATTGATGAAAATAGAGAATATTATTTCAAGTTAAATTAGCCCAACTCAGAAACTCAAAGGTCAAATGTTTCCTCTCATGTGGAAGCTAGAGTAAAATAAAGGAAAAGGGGAGGGAAGGCTGAGACAACATAAGGAACCAATCAAATACAAATTAATAGAGGAGTGAAAGAAAGTCTAGTAGAGGAAGGAGAAGGGAGGGCAAGGACAGAAGGGAAGAGTGCAGATCATGAACTGAAATCTATTTCTGTGCATGCATGAGATTGTTTGGATGAACCCAACTGCATGCATAACTAAAGCTCTAAAAAAAAAAAAAAGATTGTAGATTTAGAATATTCGACAGAGGAGGAAAATAAAGGGAAACAACAGAGCCAAGATAAACGGGACTCATCATGGTATTAAGGCAAGTTAAAAAAAAAAAAAACTGTAGATTAAAGCTCATTTCAATTAATAAGAGCTACTTGAAAATTTCATAAATATGTTCATATCTGTTATTCTTCCCATTTCTTTAATGCTGACCCAGTAAAGTTTTATAAGTCTTATTTATTTATTTATTTTGCTGGGGATCAAACTCAGGGCCTTAAACACGCTACCCAAATGTTCTACCTCTGAGCTTTGCAAGGCAATAAGGTACATCTTATTTATAAACAAACAAATAAACAAAAAAAACCTGGGGGCTGGGGATATAGCTTAGTTGGTAGAGTGCTTGCCTTGCATGCATAAGACTCTGGGTTCAATCCCCAGCACCACAAAAAACAAAACAAAACAAAAAAAAAACCCAGAAAACTGGAATGTAAATTCAAATTCTCTGACTACTAGTTTGCCACCTCCTGAGGCAGGAACATGAATTCAAAGCCTCAGAAAAAGAGAGGTGTTAAGCAACTCAGTGAGACCCTGTCTCTAAATAAAATACAAAATAGGGCTGGGTATGTGGCTCAGTGGCTGAGTGCCCTTGAGATCAATACCCAGTACCCACCACCCCCCAAAAATGTTTGTAATGGGGACCTACTAATGATTGGCTCTGTGCCACACCTGTAAGGCCAGATGTCTTGATTACAGACTATGCCTTCCAAGGAATAATATAGCTATCAGGGCCTAGAGTTCACAATTGTTCAGCTGAGGTAGGAAGTAGGTGAGTTGTATGACTAGGGTTTCTTCATACTGTTTATACCCAAAGCAACCAAATCTACACAACAGAAGTAGCTTTATGTCCTACATAGCAGTCCCAGGTCCTAAAGAACACGCTAGGATATGCTTGGGTATTTGCAGTCACATGCATACTTATCCTCTTTCCAAGGATAGCTTGCTTTGTAGCCACTGAGTAATATTTCTCAATTTCAAGGTTTGTTCTTGTTTTTTCGTTGGTGTAAGCAAATAAAGTCTATGTTCTCCCTACACGGGATACTGCAGACTAGTTTTCTTAACACTTCAAAGAATTCCAGTACAAGTAAACCCCATATCTTTGATTTTTCAGTCCCATCATCTGTAAAATGGGAGTGTTAGTAGTGTTGAGTTCATAGAATTATATGAACAATGGACAAATCTATGTATAGAAGTACCAAACACATGGTAAATACTTAACAAATATTATTTTTTGTTACTATTGTCACTATTAATATTCTGTTACACAAATGAGAAGTTTAATTATTGGATCACACAGTAAGGAGCAGAGACTGGCTCTGATTCTAGAGCCTAGGATATTACCTACTCAGCTATCCTGAAACAGAAAAGTAATTATGTCTGGCAATGAGACTGAAGCAGAGGGTCAATGAAAGTGAAGTTAGAATGGAGAGCATCCAAAAAGAAAAAAAAAATTGCAAAAAAACCTTTACAATAACTAGACGATGAAAGCAATGACTGGATTCACTGAAAAGAAATACAAGCTAACGATCCTCGGGGCAAAAAAGTAAGAACAGGGATTATTATCTTAATGGCTCATTTGCTTCTAAACATTAAACCAGTGAAGGATAGAGATACTATTGGGGGCTAACACACATCAGAAACCATCCTTGCTTCTAAGAAATCACAGAGAACATTGAAAGGCAATATGGGCAGATGTGATACGCTGGCACAGAGAAGACAAGGGAATTTAAAATGCATATTTTCACACAAAAAAATAGAAGAAAACTCCCAAATAATAAGAAATTTTTAAAAAGTTTTCTTATAGATTAATTTTCAGAGCAATAATAATAATAATAATAATAATAATAATAATAATAATAATCAACCTCCAAGTATGCTAAATGTGCTAACTTCCATAATGTTTTGAAGTGTATTAGGTTTCAGTGTCCCTTGGCAATGACTATTTTTGTTAGACCTTCTCAAAGAATGTTCTTACTCAGTCAAAAAACAGATCCATAAATGTATATCAAGTATATTCTATTTTTAGGCATCAATTTTTGTTTCTGTTGTCTATAGCTGAGGAGATTGTAACCCAAACCCTAATGCAAAAATATTTTATAATATCTTTCAATCCTATGGATAGATTGGGTGATTCTTTTTTATTTGTTCTTTTCAGTTATAAATGACAGTAGAATGTATTTCGACATACCTTGCATACATGGAGTATGACTTCCTATTCTTGTGGTTGTACATGATGTGGAGTTGCACTGGTCATGTATTCATATATGGATGTAGGAAAGTTATGTCTGATTCATCCTACTGTCTTGACTATTCCCATGCATCTTTCCCCCATCCCTCCACCCTCAGTCCAGTCAGGTGAACCTCTACTCTTCCCTTCTTTCTGCCTATTGTTTGTTAGGATCCACATATCAGAGAGAACAGTCAGCCTTTGATTTTTTGGGGGATTCGCTTATTTTACTTACCATGATAGTCTCCAGTTCCATGATTGGGTGATTCTTATGCTCATTAGTATATGCTGACATATGTGCTGAATTCCCCAGGGGCAGGGGATAGCTCAGGAATGGATTTGTTGATATAGTTAGAATGACTGCACCTCTCTTCCCATGTAGCTTTTTATCCATGTGTTTCTTTCTAACATGGCAATTTCAGGGCAGTGTTTCAAGGGGGCAAAAGCAGAAACTGCAAAGCTATATTACCTAGGTTACAGTGTCAGTCAGCTTTCTGTC